>NW_009928126.1:0-21403 GCF_000696875.1 Nestor notabilis | reverse complement strand
CTTTCTGTTGCCCCTGTCAATTAGCAAAACAGACATCTTCATAAAAATATTGCCAATAGAAACTTTCAGAAAAGTATTATTTAACTTACTAGCTTTCCTACTTTTAGAAAGTAAAATTATAGACATGATAAAATATGTGCAGTGACTGTTGCTGTTTCTGTTTGGAAAAGTCATTTCATTTTGGCTGGCTTTGGCTTTGCACCCACTTCACTTATTCTAAAATTTCTGTCTTTCTTAAACAGATGCTTGTCCAGAAACCAAAAACTACATGGATCAATTTTACTCCAGGCAGCTTGAAATTTACACAGTGGCACTAGTAAATAGTTTTGGCTAAGGAATTGATAGCCTAATGTCATATGTATCTGTTAAGGATGCTTGAACTAATTAAAGAAAGTATTGTGTATATGGCCTTATAGACAAAACTTTGCCAACCAAAACTGAATTCTGGTTGAATTATTTGTTAGCTAGTCCTTTCCACTGAGTAAAAGAGAGATCCCAGATACTATAGTTTGGAAAAGTCTACATAATCCTTATATAAACATTGAGAAAAATTAAATTCTGCTTTGTGAGTTGGAAACTTAGCCTTTAAAAAGCATTGACAGTGGCAGCTCATCTGAACCAGATTCTTTAGAAAGGCATGATAAGCTAAAACTCCTGATTCTTGGTTTCCAGCCAAAAACTGCACCACTGAAAATATAGTACTGAAGACATAGATCCACTTCCAAATGTGCCTGTTCTTGTGTGTATTTCATTATTTTTTTCCTAAAGTATAGATTTGATGAATGCAGCCACTTGTGAATACTTTAAAATATTTTAGGTATTTTGTGACATACAATAGCTAAGACAAGTAATAGGTTGCATGTCGTTAACCAAAGTAATTGATTAGGCTGAATAACTTAAGAATATAGCTATCTATAATGGAATTTAACAGATGGGCTTTTTTCTCAATACCACTAATTAAGCTAGTCTTTTAAATACGCTTTAAGTGGGACTTTCTACATAACTCCACTGGTTAGTTTTAGTTTTATATCGGAAATAGTGACTCCATATTAAAGGTTGCTGTTTCCCTCTACTTTTTTTTAGCATGCCTTTGAAGGAAGGAGATGGATTTTTGCTGTTCAAAGCAAATTCATCAAATTCATCAACCTCATCCTACTTTCAGGGAGGTTTGATTCCTACTGTATTATTTATTTGCATGTTGCTTCTAGCTTAAATGACTTTCAAGTTAACAAAATGTTTTCAAAACTCCTGTAATATTTTATGAATGTGCTTAAAGAAGTATTTTTATATATGCATGTATGTGTGAGTAGACACACACATACACACATACCAAACTGACATTCTTAAACTTTCATTAAAATCGTCACAGCCTAACTACAAAGAAGGCATGCCAAGCAAGAGGCTTTCTTGAATATACCACAGCTTTTCCTCTACTTATCCAAAGGGCTATAATTGATGTCATCCAAGTAGGAAGCAGTTGGATTATACACCTGGATCCACCAGCTGGGAAATGCTCCTACATTCCTCAATTTAGACAAGTCCTTAATAACATAAATGATTTTAATAATACAAGTGAAAAATTAGACAGTTTAGAATGTTTTGTCTCCTCCTTCATGCCTTTTGTCATTTTTTGATCTTCTGCTGTCGTGGTAACAGATGGTAAAAAATGACAGTATAAACATTAATTTTAATACTAAATATTGAACTTTAATAGCTCTAATGATGTTAAATGTTAATAATGTTCTTCACTGAGCACCAGAACTAATGAAATCTGAAAGAGAAATCTGTTCATCTTTATTAGACACCTTACACCTAAATGTCCTGAGTTTGTTGAAGCAATCTTTCTGAAGCAAGTGCTTAACTTTCTTAGATAGTCAATCGTAAGAGTTTGTTTCACATAAAAGCCTCAAGAGGGTGATTCTGTCTGCTTCAGTTTAACAAGCAAAGTTAAGCTAATTGGATTTCCTTATGGTATCTTCAGAAAAACCTAGCCTTCCTCATTGACTGTACAAGGAACTCAGGTATCCTGAGAGTGGTTCAGTAGCTTACAGGATGGGATTAATCATACCTAATTTAAACTGTTTAAAAGCTGATTGTCTAGTCTAAGCTTATTGCTTACATTTTAACTATGATCAACAGCAGAGGTAAATCTTTCCTCTGATAATTTATCTCGTACTCTGGAGATGCTCGTTAGTTCCAGTGCCTATAGATACCCTACTGTGAAATAGAAGATCATCAGAGAATGACCTCAAACACTGGATACCTACTTACTCACACTAATTAATTCTTTACCATCTTCCTGGAAGTACCTTGGATTGTTACAACTTGTTTTTTCCCAGCCAAAACCACTGTATAATATGCAGATGCAATTAATGATATTGAAGTCATTCAGTGAGCATTAGGATCAATTAAAACCTGAAGCAGAACTCCATCCATCTTTTTGAGATACCTTACACAAGTTTCATGTGTTTTAGAAGCGGTCCTTCTCAAACAAGCACATAAATTTCCTGGAAAGCCAACAGTGCTATTGTGCTACTAATGAAGTGCTACTCACTTTCAGGGCTGGGGGCTTATCCCTAGTCCTGTTTCATTCAGCACTACAGACATAGCCTACATTACTAGTTTGGAGTAAATAACTCAGATGGCAAGTGGTGGTAGAGGTAACTCTTATCTAAGATGTAGGTAAATTGAATACTCTCACTGGCAAGTTTGTATCAGGCAATGAATTGCGAGTCCTTACCGAAGGTGTTCATTTGGTTTGGCTTGTTTTTTATTCAGTGATACGTACATCTCAAATCATATACTTCTTTCCCCTCTGCACTCCCTGGCCTTTATGACAGGCTGAGTTCATGCTGAAGCCCTTATTTTATTTAAATTAATATGGTCTTCTCTTTCCAAGTACCTGTCTTTATGAAAACCATAAGAACTTACTTATTTAATACTTCCAGCTCTCTGTCAGCAGTGACTGACACTAAGCAGTAGGTGACTGAAATTCGGTTAGTAGCACATGCACTACTATACAAACACTATGAGTATTGCCACAGGAGTCTTATTTCCTTAGGAGATCATCTGAAAATGTTTTACTAATAATCAGTAAAGGCAATGGCAATGTAATGTCTTGCTAATACCCCTGTTCACTATGGAAACTTTAAAAAGTGTTATAGATGCAACTATTAAGTGACAAGGGTCAAGAACCTATAGCCTCTTATTCAGAATAATGACTTTCTTTCTGGCATTATCTCTTTATTGATAGCTGGTTTCAGATATCTATAAATAAATAAGTATTCTTTCACAATGCCTCCAGATTTTATGAGAATATGCACAATTGGCAGGATAATAATTTATTATCACATATCATGCTCACATACTGATACTAGTATTTTCATAAGCTAAGTTTATTAAGAAAGAATTGAAGAAGAAAAATGACTGCAATAATAAAGTATGTTAAACATACAGAAAGGTATCACATATCACAAAATTTTCTAAAAGTTATCATCACCCACCTCCACCCTTAAGAGTCACAGAACTGATCATTCTGAAGGTTTTCTACATATGTTCACTTAGACTGAGTGTTCACAAACTATTACAAGTGAGATTCCAACAGAGCAATAAGAAACTCAAACAGTAGTAAATTCATTCAAAGAGTTACAGCAAAATGGAAGTAGAGTTGTTTTGCATATTACAAAACACACAAAAGCCCTGAAATATGCTTTTCTCCAAACTTACCATGTTAGGATGTTACTGACTCTGAGACCTTTCAACCTCAGCTAGTGTCATTTACAACGTTTCATAACACCAAAGGCCAAAAATTTTGTAACCAGCTGGAAGCAGCAATACCCTAACATAAACAGAATGGAAAAGATTTTTTGTTTGTTTGTTTGTTTCCATTCCTTCCCATAAGACTTCTGTCTAAACCAATTCATTTTAAATTCTCCTACCTTCAGTTTCATGGTTTCTTCTATGCTGTCCTATATGTCTGGAAGAAATCACTGTGTATCACTGAAACATTTCGTTAAAACAAACTTTTATGCCTTTCAGCAGAAATCCGTGTTATAAGAGAGTTGAAATAAGACACACACCAATTTTAAACTTGGTTTTTAAACTGGACAGCTGAGAAATTCTCTGTTTGGACTGCATTATCTGTCTAATTGAACTGCTTTCTTAGCAATGCAGTTTGTGATGAAAGGGGCCCTCTAGCAAGATGGCATTTCTAATTGACTCATCTGAACTACAGCATTATTGCTGTCTTTCATTTGATTGGGTCATGGTGAGTACATCATGATGCTTATGATCTTTAGGGAGGGTGGATCACCCTTCTAAATTTAGGATGTTATGAATTATGGGCTACAAAAGTGTCATTTACACACAACCAACCAAATGAATTTCTTCCTGACATGGTCTGTTACTACCAAGACGTTAGAGATGCTATTTTAAGTCCATGTGCAAACTGCCTGGAGACTATAATCAGGTTGAATAATCAGGTGGCATGGCAAATTTGGACTGTGGTATGGTGCACTGAGTCCACTGTCTCTGTATTCAACTCTTTTTTTTTTTACTTATTAAGGAAATAAAATCTCCTTTCTCTTTACTTCCATTCAAATTCAGTTCATCTAGAAAAGTCGGTGTACAGTTGCACAGAACTCTTGTCAATTATGTATAAGCATCAGATATAGGATAAAACTTTGTAACTAGGGGCTCTTACAAGCATTATTGCACTGCATCTGCTCTTATTTCAGAGCCTTGAATAAAGATAGAATTAAGTCTGTATTGCTAATGGTTTGTTGGTTTGTGGCTCATTTTGCTGGTTCTCCCTTTCCAAAATATTGCTTGCATATTTTGTAGTCCATGATTATGCAGAAACAAAACCACAGATGTTTATATTACTGAGGTTTCCCTCTTCTAACTGCATACTCTCTTAAGCATGTCCCATGAAAAATCCATGTCTTTCTTACCCATTCATTTCATAACCATGTTAGAGATCTTATGGAAGCAGCATTTTATAGTCTTTTTGTGATTCTCCTCAATCTTTTTGCCTTCCATTTTTCATTTCTTCCTTCATGTCTCCTTCTACCTCATTGGCATATCAAACTGCTGGCAACACTAATGAAGTCATTCATCCTCTTCTGTTGCTATACTTCAGATTCATTATACAATCACTGGAGTGATTATCCAGTGGCCAAACCTTGGCCTGATGATCCTCACAGTGTCAAGCTAGTCCCCAGTGGCACAGTCATACCAATGGTAGATACTTTACTTTGGAACAAAAAAGTTTTGTTGTCATTCTCCAAAAATACAATATGAAGACATATGAAATTTGGTTTTGTATTCCATCTAGTCAAAATATTTCTATAGGGCAAGGGTTTGGGGAAGGATAACTAATGGAGTCCAGTTCCTGAGGATGGAATTTACATGGTCTAACTCTACCAGACTAAATCCATAGCTGGCCTATACTAGTCATCCAGGCTTGTCACTGTAGAGAAAGTGGAACATCTAAAGGGTGCTCCGTGCCAGTTATCCTAAACAGCTATCTTAGAAGACAGGAGTCATCCATGTGAAAGATGACACATCGCTGCCTATAAAGGAAAGTAGCTTATAATCTAGTTGCATCTGCAACTTTAAACCAATGTTCTGCTTCAAGAACCAGTGGAGGAAAGGCTAATTATTCCAGACATCTTCTGAATCTCAGGAAAGAAAGTAATGGGAAGGGATTTCAGGTTACAATGACAGCAAAAGGAAGCTTGCTTTATCAAATAATTTAAGAACTCATGGATCTCTTATTGAGTTAAGAAAACGTATTTCATCACTGTCCAGAAACTGGCTAGAGTGAGAATAATGATAAAGCAACTGCTATGCTGACAACAGGCTGCTGCATTATTCAAGGAGCTTGAGATAATAATGTGTGCATTTAATCACACATTTCTTGTAATTTCTTGTTTGCTGAGGACATAGACATATACTTTTAAAATTTATATAAATATTGTTGTTCTGCCCATTAAAGTGCTCTTGTTCTCTTCAGTTTCAAAATAATCTTGAAACATATTTTTCTCTCTCTACCCTGAATAGCATAGCTGAAAGAAAGAAATGAAAACAAGTAGAAATAGGAAGTGAAAGGACAAGCTTGCTGTTACTACAGCTACCCTCATCTGATGTTAAGATTGCAGGTTAGTAACATGCCACATTTTTTTTAATATTGTGCATGGTAAAAATGAGAAAATATCTTATTTTTATGAGATATTATGAGTTCCAAGCCCCTGCGACTTTTTCACTCTGAACGACTTCTACCAAGTTATATTGTATTACATCTTCACAATCATTCAAGATATAAAGCCACACATTTCCTTGCTTTAAGTGGAGCTATGTGCTCACATCAACATTCTCCACAACTGATCATAAACCTAACAATGGTAAGGCACTAGAAGACCATTATTTCTGCCTTTGCTCTGTTTTGGTAACATAACTTGAGCCTCTTCATCTTATTTCTCCAGGAACATCCTATCTCTGTAGCCATAGACTGAAGCTGTGGAGGTAGGCTTTGACACAATTCAGTATTACTCTTCAAACTTCTAAAGCTGTACAGTTTTGTCACTTCAGTTTGAACCTCTTCAGAATTCTTCCATATGCAGATAGTAAGTACACTGATGTAGCAGTAATAATCCTTTTGTTTCAAAATAATTATCATGTTGTTTCAAACTTTAGAGACATAAAACCAGAAGAAAGACTGAGTGAAATGGGAATAGAGACACTAAGGAACTTCAAAGTTGTATCATATTTAGTCAGACTTCAGATCAAATATAGTATATTATATGCAAAAGCATAAAAGAGTGTTGTTCAACAGGTGTCTGGGAAGACTTTGAAGATCCATGATAAATCAGTTACTGTGAATCCCTACAAACAGTGTTAACCTTTTGGGAAAAAAGTGTAATCTAAGGTACTTGTGGTTTGCAGAGCTGAAAGCTACTTTTTTCAGATTAGATCTTGGTGGCTGATACACAGAAGTATGAACACATGCTATTTTGAGTGGGAAACAGAATGAAACATTTTGCCAGTATGTAGAAAATACACCTCATATAGTTTTATGTATCTACAATAGCTAAACTTGAGCTAGTAAGGGTAGACTTCCTACAAACTTAAAGGAAAGGAAAAGGCACTTTTAGGAATTTTTTATGGGCTGTAGTATGCAAAACATCCACTCTAGAAAACACTGTTCTTCTCTACTCTGTAAGAAGGCAGCCTAGATGACTAGATCATGGAGATCATAGAATAATAGAATCACAGAATCATGGAATCATAGAATGGTTTGTGTTGGAAGGGACCTTAAAGATTATGTAATTTCGACCCCCCTGTAACAGGCAGGAAGCCCTTCCACTAGACCAGGTTGCTCAAAGCCCCATCCAACCTGGCCTTAAACACTTCCAGGGATGGTGCAGCTACAGCTTCTCTGGGCAACCTGTGCCAGTGCTTCCAATGAACATGTACACCTTCACATTCCTTAGATGGTCTCAAACTTGATCTTCTATAGCAGGCAGTTCTTCATTCTGCCTTCTGCAACTTGGGTGGTGTGGCTGAAGTGATAGCCGGTGAAGACCAAGGAACTGTTCTGTAAAAGCCACAGACTATAATACTTCCCAATTCATTCCAATATCTGAAGGGGGCCTACAAGGATGCTGGGGAGGGACTCTTCGTTAGGGACTCTAGTGGTAGGACAAGGCGTAATGGGTTTAAACTTAAACAGGGGAAGTTTACATTAGATATAAGGAAGAAGTTCTTTACAGTGAGGGTGGTGAGGCACTGGAATGGGTTGCCCAAGGAAGTTGTGAATGCTCCAACCCTGGCGGCGTTCAAGGCCAGGTTGGACAGAGCCTTGGGCGACATAGTTTAGTGTGTGGTGTCCCTGCTCATGGCAGGGGGCTTGAAACTAGATGATCTTAAGGGTGTTTCCAACCCTAACTATTCTATGATTCTATGATTCTGTGTAGTCAGATAAAAAATGTGCAGTATGGAATTTATTGAGTATTCAAGATCCACATCCAGAAAGTATTTTTAGGTGGCAAAATATACTGTCTTCTTATCTATTATGTGTGAAATGGTATTGAATGTACTAAGCTAGGCTCCCCTGGTTTTGATGAGAAGGACCTACACTCCTATGAATAAACTATGTTGTACACTGAGGGGACATTTTGACAACTGAAGTGGAGGTATCTCATACCAGCACTGTTCAATAACATTATAGTCCTTCCTTTTTCTTTTCTTCCCCCTGCCCCCCCGAAAGCTGAAGATTAGATTCTTATTAGACTTAAGAACATGAGTATCTCACTCCGCCTAGTCTCTCACCACTGACTAGTGGTATAATAACTTTGCATTAGCAAAAGGCAGGAATCAGCAATCCTACAAAATTATAGAAATCATGCTTGCAATGATTTCTCTTAAATGTAATGTCACCTACGTATTCTTCTGTCCTGTAGCTGCAGAGACACTTTGTGACTTAAATAGCTGTAGTCAAGACATGTGAATAAATTATTTGCTCTGAACTTCAGAAGTTTCAGACTTCAGAACTTCAGCTACAACAGCAAAATGAAGGCATACTTTTGGACTTCACCTTTATTTCCGATGGTGCTTGCAAGGACTCTGTTTGCTTGCAAGAACTCTATTTTATTATGTCTTGTTCTAGGCTTATAAATATTGGATCTTCGTGTTGGACATTCAGACTCCTTTCTGTGAAGCTTGGTCCCCAAAAGGCCCCACATTCTCTTTTGTACCAAACTAAAATGTAACATGCCAAAAGCTAACATTAACATAATACGTGATACTGATACTTATAGCCCACTTAATGCTAACCATGCTAACATTGCAGGAAAGTAGTCTTTATTAAGAGTCATACAGAATCCCAGCCTTGCTATAGCGTGGAGATGTTAAGCCCAGGTATACTAAGGCTGTGCAGTCCCAAATGCTCTGAAGCTTTAACGGTTATTTTGTTTGTCCACTTATTTATTCACAAGTAGAGATGACTCTGGCACTCTTTTATTTTCAGTTTCTATTGAACAAATGTCCAGAGAAGACAATACATACTTTGTAAGTGACATTCCACAACTTAAATGCTAAATATGGAGTAGAATATGTTTCTACATCAGTGTTTACCAAGTTCTTTAACAATGATCACATTGTATTAAATAAGTTAACCGTGAATTCATGCTTGCATATCTAAACTTATATTTCAAATCAAAGAAAGAAAATTAATGATCATTAAATCACAATCAAACAATATCAAGCACCTATAAAAACAGACAAGACGTGCATTCACCTATTTAGTTTCTAGTTGAGCTTCTGCTTGAAAATGAGAAAAATTCTGGGACAAGTGAAACAGTTTTCTATTCTGTTTTTTAAAAATGTGGAAATACATATATGCTTTGAGAGCATTTATCCTCTGTTGTTCATGTGAATTCTTTCACCTCATTTCAGTTGTATGTGGTCTTTACCTTCTGTATTATAACTATGAATAAAGAAATTCCACATTCTCAAAGTACAGCAAAGCATTTGCTAGATCTTCTATGGCAATAGTGGTAATTATTTTGAGATTAATGTCAGTTAATAGCAAATGCCTCTCCATAAGTAAAGAAATAGAAAGACTTAGATATATGAAATAAAACCAAAATTTCCTCTCTATTTGAGCTTGATGATGCTCAGGTATTGTTAATATTGATGCATAAGCCATGTGTTCTAGCTCATCCATACAAAAAGGAGATAGCTTCTAAACATTCTTGTAGACATCCAACAGCAATTTAGAGAACTGCACACATTTTCATATTATATCAGCATTTGGGTATCTAAATTATGCCTTCAGTTTCCCAGATTTTCCTAGCTGAAGATGTGAATCTTGCTATTTGCCTTTCATTTTCATTGAATATCTTTGCACAGAAACACGATCTGGTTGCCAGTCAGGGTATGTATATTAATATAATAATAACAATTTTGCTGCATAGGTTAATATTGTAAGTATTTATATGTCCAGTATCTGATGGCATACAGTGCTTGAAATGCTTAATGGTTATTTTTTTATTTTCTACCCATTTACAGCTGGGTATAGATAAGGACAGAGTATTCAAGCAGGCTGTGTAGCATGTCTGGGAAGCTCTGTCCCCAGTGGCAGTCTCCAGTATCATAAGCAGCAGCCTTCTCCTATTTTTCTATTTTCAGGGTTTATAAGTTTTTATCTATTATCAAATTAGATATGTGTATCTATTTAACAATTAAATCATCATTTATAAGAGATGAGACATCAATACCAAATAAAAGATACAAACTTGCAAAGATGCTATATCAGTCAAAAGCTAAAATGGTACTGAAAGCCCAAATTGTTGAAAAATGAAAATACAGAATCAAAATACAGCCCCACAAATCAAACCACTGATGTAAAGTAGTAAGTAACATATACATGCATACATAATTTCCTGGATAGACTATACTTTGGGAACTGGTTTCCATAAAGCTACCACACGGCCATTTTAAAAAAGTCCATTCATGTATCATCTTTTTTCAGTGAAGAACAGTAGAGATTTATGTCCTAGTGTATGTAAAAGTCTACGTTTGTTGTTTATTTTAATTGTATGTATTTGTGTTACAGACCCATAAATGCTGTCATTCTGGATCATGTGGCGCACCTAGCCCAGCCTATTTGCCTTCAATAGCTGACAACAGATGTTGTTACATCTTGAAACAGATGTTGTATTTCCTGTACATTAAAGTATGAGTGGTGCTGAAGAAATCGTCAAAACAGAAAAAAAAGGTAGAATCTGCCATTCCCAAAGGTAATTTCTTGAGATCCATAGGTCTGGATAACAGCAGGCACCCAGAAAACCATTTAGTTTTCTGTTGTGGGTCTCTGCAACAGACTCTGTAGCTCAGTTCTGGCCTGACATTCTCATTTTCGTTCCTATCTGGTCACCTCTGCTGTTTTAGTTATGTTAAGCCATAGTGTGGGATTTTTGATGGGATCATCCTATCTCATTGTTTTATCACATTCTAACCAGAATCAAGCATTTACAAGTTTAATGAAACTCACTGGAAAATCCAGTTTAATTATTTTATTGACCTTCTGCTGAGGTCAACCTGGGCTGGTTTTTTGGCGTTTCGGTTTTTTTGTTGGGTTTTATTTTTGCTTTCATATGTATAAAGACAAATAATTAAATGTTGCTTAAAAAAAAAATCTGTAATTAAGTGGGAAATTTCTAGAAGACAGATTTCAACAGAGTTTTCCAAAGAGCTGTCTCCTCATTCTTCCTCTCCCCCCAAATCAGCATATTGGAAGTACGCATTTGTTCTGTAGTAATGAGAAGTTAATTTACAGTTTCTTCAATCCTTATTTGGAGAAATCCATATGAAGAGGGGAAACTATTTTTGGTTTAGGAACATATGGAAAGAAATGGGAGAACTCACATCTCACATTAACCACAGTCTTCTAAATCAGAATAAAGACAAAGA
Organism: Nestor notabilis; assembly: GCF_000696875.1. Lineage (NCBI taxonomy): Eukaryota > Metazoa > Chordata > Aves > Psittaciformes > Psittacidae > Nestor > Nestor notabilis. The sequence goes on along the minus strand of NW_009928126.1, from coordinate 9,928 downwards.
TATTAAAGATGAACTAACTGAACATCTTTGTATCTTTTGAAAGTATAGTAAAATATCATCACTCCCACTCTTTTCTCTAGTTCTTATTACTGTGATTACATCTACAGTATACTTATTCTCTTCTGTTGTCTATGAAAGTTGATTCCTAAGTTTGATAGAGCAAAAGGGCTTGGGTTGTAATTCACTTTATACTGTCAATATCAGTCAGACTGGATCCTTTTCTATTCTGCAACGAGTTTGTTTTCATCTTCAGTCTTGCATTTGTTGGATCAAGTTGCTAGCTACTATAAGGTTTCAAAAGTCTACTGAATTTATGCTATTGATAAATCCGTCCCATGGTTACTGGTCAGAAAAAACTATTGAGAAGAGTCAGTGTTATACTAAATAGCATAGTGCAACTTTTTTTTTTTTTTTTTTTAGTAAAGCAGTATCTTAAAATATTTCAGATTACAAATTAAAAAAAATTATCATTTTTACGTATTGTATAAACTCATTATTTCATATTGCTTATGCTTCTCATTCACAAGATGCTGAGCCAGAATTTCTCAGTTCAGAGCTCCTAAAAAATTCTTCCTCATTGTGATAAAACATAAACTTCTTGAAGCTGCCACAATGGCGTAGAGTACACTTCAAAACTCAGATATATCTAATGCATCCTATACAAAATGCAAGAGTTCAAATTCAGATTACTTTTAAACTGTTAATATCACTTTTCTGCTCACCAGATAAACTTATTGGATGAAGTTGACTGGTGTAACTGATCAAAGCTGAAATAGTTTTGTAAAAATAAAAGGTAAGAATATTTTTCCGTGCATCAGAGAAAAATGAGACAATGTCTAAAGAAATAGTCAGCTTTCTAACCAAAATTATCACTGCAGATTTCTTGTCTTCAATATCATTTTTGGGGGTTTGACTAGATGACCTTTGGACATCCCTTCCAACCCAAACTATTCTATGATTCTATGATTTATCAGTAGCATATGCATATGTGCATTGTGAAAATTAACTTGTATATATTTCATTTTGACATTACATCAAAACATCATTTTCAGTCTCTGAGATTGAAAGACACAGTAAGATACAGTGATCATATCATTGTGCAAATACAGATGTATGATAAATATTTTAAGTACATTTCCACACTTTGTAACAACGTAGTACAATGCCATGCTCAAAATCTTCTGCTCAGATTTCTGATTTATTCTTCTTTGGGCACATAGGGAGGCAATGAGTGTATTTACACCCCAGTGTGAGCAACCAGGAGCAGGGCATTTAGCATCTTGCAAGTTACCGGTGCTCAGTACTTCTGAAGAAACAAAACAAAAAAAGTGCTTTGCAAGTGTGTCCACAGGGTACTACAATGCAGCATGATGCTGCGATTCCTAAAGCAGCCGTTAGCAAGCTTAGTTTGTGTACCAGAAACAGTATTGCCATGTTCATTATGCCTGGGATAATTATAGGGCTGAAAAGTCTTTTTTGAGGGAAATACCTAGAAAGTGTGATGCAGATGGAAAGAAAGAAGATAATGGAATAAAATGAGAAAATATTTTGAGGATAAATAAATAAAGTATATATTTGAGACTTTTCTTGAAAATGTTTTAATTGAAACACTTTTATCTTACAAGGTGAAGCAAGATTTGCCCATTTTGAATTTTTTGTTTGGTTGATTTCTTTTTGGTTTGTTTTTTTTTTTTTTTCAAATCAGGCCAGGATATTTTTTGACATTTAGCATTTGATCAGAGATGAAAATATAGAATATAATACTGTTTGCTCATGCAGGGAATTAGTGCAGCTGAGGTCAAAAATAGCTTTACCATTGCTCCAAAAGAAACATGACTAAGTTTAATTAATGTGTAATTCCACAAAACGTATTTTTTAGGTATATCTAACAGTCATAACCATTATGTGTCTTAATGACTACAATAATTTCTTAGAGAAGAATAAGAAATGTTTATTTCTTTCTCTTCACAAAAATTCTGGTTTTACCTCTGCATTTGTCTTGTATTTATTCCATTTAATCATGCTAAGTTAAAGTATTTCAAATTATGTGGCACATCAGCCAAATTATTTAGCACATTTTTAATTTTTAGTGTGTCATTCTATAATGAAAAGAAAGATGACAGATTTCTTCACTAACATCTATAGGTTTTTTCATTTTAATAATTCTGAGTGATCATAGTCTACTTATTGAAATTAACACAATTGTCAGATTTTGTTTTCATTGTAAAAATGACCGAACTAACTGAAATTGCAGCAGCTCATTCATTTTCAAAGCTGCTCGATCTTTCTTTTTACATGCACACATGTATAATGCTGACAATTCATCATTATTTGCTTCAATTTTTAACTTGCCAATTATGATTAACAGTTATAAGACATTGTTATGCAATTCTCTATTCATGTGCTTTCTTTCAGTTAAGGAAATTCATCACTTGCAATACATGTAGTTACATTTTCCTAAATAAAAAGATAAAGATAGCACATGTAATTGATTGCATAAAAGAACTTTCTAAGCATCAATGAAGTTTTGTCTTCTTCCACTAAAACTGTCTTTGAAGACATGCATAACATATTAAACTGCAAAATTTTAAGCCTATAGTAAAAAGATATTATTTGCCACAGAATTTGAAGGAGTCTCTTAAAACAAAACAGTTAACAGTAAGTTTGAATAAACAAATTTTTTTTAATTAAGTCCTACTATAGCATTTAATTAAAAGATATCTGTCCTCTGAATATGGAAGTTCTGATTTCTGAATTTTTAATTTTCAAATAATATTTGTTGGATCCTTCAAAACAGCATTTGTTCACGACATTATTATATCTCTATTTTCATTCACTTAGTCCATTCATATTTACACTTGCTCCTATACTCTGCTATTTTCAGATAAATTTATGAGATTAAAAAGTGTGGATTTATTTTATTCTGAAAAACCAACAAGATCCAGATTTATTTTTTTTATTTGCTCTGCTAATAAACACTGTATGTAAAGGGTATGAAAGTGACCTGTAGTATCTGAAAGCTCATGGAATGTGACATATGTTTTGCTGTAGTTCAGTATTTTAAGTTCCATGTTACAATTTGGCACAGCTCTTGAACACACATACTATATTCAGTTAAGATGAATCTCTGTTCATGAAAGGATCTGAATTAGCTTTGCAGTAGATGACTGCAACTGTACTGCAAACATAACTGTAACTGAGATACAACAGTGATGTGCACAACTGGAGAAGGGTTTACTGTCAAAAAGGTGACAGATTTTGCCTAAATATAGTTGAAAACTACTACTACTTTATTTGTTTCTGATACATATGCATCTGTCTGCACAAGTAGACTGCATGTCTAAAATAAGTGTTACAAATGGTGGTCAAACTCACTAACCAAAGGTGCTAACACAGATCACTTTTTTCTCTTTTTTCCCCACTCTGCTACTGCAATGTTAGCTCTTGTCCAAGCCTCCACCTCTGGAGACATAGAATTATCTTTTCTACTGAAGCAATATGAATCATAGAAAAGGAGACATGAAAAATAGCAAGTTGTGTGTTGTCAGCACAGTGACGGCATCTAGTCCAGTATCTCACTTCTAAACCTCTTAGTGGTTTCCCTGCCACTTTGAGTAGGCAGAAAGAAGAGGAAGCAAGGAATAATCATGGATTAAAGCAAAAACGTGCCTAGTCTGCACTAGTGAGGGCTGTGGGCTACTCAAGAATACCTTCCAAGCAACTAAAGTATTCCTCAAGTTAGGTGAACTGACTGATACAGACAACTTGTTGTTACTAACATCTAATGAAAATCACCATTAGAATAAAACTATTTTTAGGTCAATGCTGGAAGCCATCTAAAATGGGAATCTAACAATTCAGAAGAACTTCCTCTTATGAAAGGTCCTATCACCCTTCTCTTCTAGAACGATTGTATTCAACCCTGCTTGCAAGTCATAAATTCTCACAAGTTGCTGACCTGACAAAGGATATTCATCAATGTGCACATTGATGTCAGCAAGAAACATTAGTCTCACTGACACGAAGCTACTGATAAATCTAAAATCTTGGTCAAATATTCTACAGTAGACTAGGGCAAGCTGAATGCTTAAGGCATCACTATTCATTTTTATTGGTGTATACATGCATCCACACATAAGTGTATTTTAGTATAGTATTTTAAGCACAGTTCCAGGGTACAGTCACAGTGGTCTTCAATATATACATATGAACAACCATCCACTTGAATTTACTGAGTGACTTTTCTCACTATCAAGAGAGAGTGCTTTTTAAAGGCTTCCGCACAGCTAACCTAGGTGATGTCGAAAGGAACAAAATTACTGTATTTTACTGTGATAAAGATGATTGAGCTAAATCTACCTTAAAAATGGAGGCAATAAATACCTGAAGTTTGTTCCTACCTTGACCAATGCCTTAAAATAAATTTAAATGAGATGAAAATACAGTTGTATATGTATTCTTTTAACCTGTATCCTTCTCATAGTTTGTCACCTCAGTAGGCTTTGTAGGAGCTGAGGATGGCATTGGAGAAAACAAGAAGGACCAAGTGTTTGCAAGAGTGGAAAATAAGGGTAAGGCTAACAGTATGGAGAGCACACAGCTCACGAAGGCTGGATGGCTTAACTCTCCCATGGGATGAGGTATCCTGGGTCTACCCAGCTCCACATGCACCCCAAGGAAGGGCTATCAAAGGATGTCTTAGATGTGTAACAATCACTGCCTGTAGAGATGTGGAAATTAAGTGGAAGTATAACATTTATTACTGCAGACTGTCTATGAAGAGATGTTTCCCAAGTCATCTCAGTCCACTGTGCAGTCCACATATTTAGGCGCTGGTTGGACAGCGGGGTTATGTTTGGTCAACAAAGTTGCCAAAGGCTTCAAAAAACATTAGCAAATGCTCCTCTGAGGCATTACTTTGGTCCTGGTGGCATGATGATGGCCTCATTGCCTAATTTCAGGGTCAAAGACCACCAACAAAGCAGGGATCTCAGATGACCTGAAATACAAGTTAACATTAGTCCTGCAGATTCAGGGTATAGACAGAGGTGTAAAATTCTTAAATAGAAATATCAAGAGTTTATAGATATTATTCTGAAGAATATCTGTAATAGTATCTACAGGTGTTACTTTAACATCGAAAAGGTCCCATTGTGCCTTGGTATTCAGCTATTGCTCTTGTGAACCTATAAAGTCTCAAATCCCATTTTTGCTTCACCACTCAATTTTCTCTTCCTTACACAATAATTCCCTCTTCCATACTAATTCTCTCGCTCACTTACCCTATTAATCATTGTATTTCCAAATTCCTACAGTATTTGTGTTGTTCCACTCCTTCCATCTATCATTTTCATCCTTTTCCACTCCTCCACTGTTCATCTTCATTCTCTGATTAATCCAGATGGGGAGCTGTATGAAGCATTTGGGTTAAATAACCCAGGTACAGGAATCCCTAAAAGATAACAATGCCTCCATAACTGCATGTATTTCAGTACTTGTCCTTATACATCTGCGAAGTTTTATCACATAATTATATGTGTTAATGCACCAGGATTCATTCCTATACAACAGCGGAAAGACTACTCCATGGAGTGTGGAAAGGTGATTCTGGGAAATGCACAACAGCAATTTTGCTTTATTTCTGCTGGCGTGTTCTTTTATTTAGCCTCAATGAAGCACTGCAAGGCTTGAAGCCATGCTCTTAGTCATTTTGAATGCTCACAAAGTACGGATGGATTTATTGGACATTTGTAAAAACTGACAGAGCACAACTTCATCCTGGAGAGACCCTGTCCCTATTGCTCTCAAGTTTTATTTTGCCCTTTTTTTCACAGCCTCTTCTTTATCGTTTTCTCCTACCTTTCCAAATTCCTTCTTTTTAAAGACCACCATTACACCTGTGATGCTTTTTTTTTTTCACCACATGCTTTTATATCCAGTTTGCTTAGAAGTAAATCCTGTGGTTTCTCCTGTTTTCCAGCTGTTCAGTGCTTTTCACATCACTTCCCTCTAGACTGCATATTTAAGTAAGGACTGGGAAGATACTTAGGAACTGAGAAAAGGAAAGGCAGTGAATGGCATGAAATAGTAAGCAGTGCAAGAGTTTTGCCAGCCAAGAAAGTAAAATTGTGAGATGGAGGACAGAATAGTTGCAGATGAAGCAGCTTATCTTCAACTCTTCTACCAGCAACAAGTTTACTTCCTATAGGGGATCATGCAGGAACATCTCTCCAAATTACTTAAGAATAACCCAATGTCTTAAGGAGTATTTCCAGTTTCTTGTTAGCATTCTCAAGAAACTTAAGGCATGCCTTGGAGCAAACCTTGGCTCCATAAAATCACAGAAGCAGACACTTTGGGCCAGTTTGAGAAAGGAGAGGGGGACAAGAGTCCTGCCTGTATCCAGCCACCCCAGCCTCTAACCATGCAAATCTTGAAACTCAGAGGAGGACAGAGAGAAACACTGCTGCAAATTTAACATTCTCCCATTACAAACATTCCTTCTTTCCATTCTGCTTCACCTGTCAAATTTTCATCTCTCTGCAGATATATACCCACAAATTAGAGACTTCTATACCTCAAACGAAACTAACGTATAAAGGGGAACATTTTCACAAGTCAAATGAATAGACAGAGTCTGTGCAAACACTGCTCTCCACATAGGATAACACCATAAATACAGGAAAATAAAATTAATGGTTGAATGATAACAGTACTAAACTTCCAAGAACAAAAATCAGATATGGATGTTAACTGCCCGTGACTGAGGACTCCTATATGTTGTTATAACTCACCTCCCTGCAGAGTACATGTCTCCTTCTAAATAAAAATATTTGAAATGATGATTCATGTGTATTAGAGTATGACAAAATGTGCAGGAATTAAAGGCTTGATTTTTAAAAAAAACAACGGTGTTATTGGAAAGTATATTTTAATCCTAAAAACAGAGCAGCCTCTTTACAGCATTTTTGTTTGCTGTTTTGTCAATTTTATTTGGTATTCTTAAGACTGTAAGTGGAACAGTAAGAATTACCTCTGAAAAATCAGTGAATCCCAAAACGCTTTACTTTAGACAAGCTCATTTGTTTCATTTTAATTGGCTCATGTATTAGCAGCGATAGATAAATATAAAAAGATATTTGGGGGATTTTTCATCCAGTTTTTTTCTTTCTCACTGACAACTAAATCTGTCACCTCTGCTACAGATAAACAGTTTGTAAAGCTTTGAGGTAGTACAAATTTTTAAAAAAGGCTAATTTTTTAAGTTGTGAGTACAATACCAAACTAGAGTACCTTCTGTCGGTCTGTCACTAGTCAGTTCAGTTGCATTTTTTAGATTAAAATCACCAGAAAGAACTTCGTGAACTTTTTTTTTTTTTAATAACCTTCACTCTTTAGTTTAGGAACTGCAAATGGACAAGGAGCTGGCATCACTAGTGTACGTCTTGTTAGATAATGATATTTGTTTAACCAACTTACAAAAGTTTTAGTTTTAGATATTATTTTTTCTTTTCTTTTTAGGGACAGCTTGCTAAATTAGCTATTTCCTAAGATTTCTTTGTAGCATGCATTGAATAACATATGTACTACCTGTGATCATGAGCGATGTATACAGGATATAGATTTATTCCATATTCTTTATATTGACTGACACAGAGAAAACCAGCCTTAGTTAAGGCACAAGCCTTAGCTTTGAAAGAGATAACTTCTGTTATGTCAGATTCTTAATCTGTTATATGGGAAAAGTAATTGCCATGTCACACTGTGTTGTGAAGGTAAATATTACGATAAATGTGATGTGCTCAGGTACTGTAGTAAAGACAAATAAGATGGGCAGCACTCCACAAAGGACAAACAGATGAGTTAGTACGTGTTAAAGGAGAGTGACCTTAAGGGCCTTAATTTCTGACTATTCTCTGCAAGATATTGAAGAGTATGTACTGTTTAACAGATTTTCCCTTTAACAGAATTCATAGTTGTCAGGTTTCCTCTTACAAAATCCATTATCACTTAGAGGATTTTACTCCAAAGCTACATTCAAAGAAAGTTAGCTGTAAGAGAATCCACTAGAGCTATGAAACTCAAAATATAGTGACATATGTGCTCATGGACGACATACATGCCCAGGGGCTTTAGGAATACCATTCCACTGTTTTCAGTGGGAGCCAGATTAGATCCTCTGGACATAACCATTTCGATCAGTGAAAAAATACATTTCATTTTCTTCACCCATGGCATGTTTCTTCTAGGTGTTGTGAGAGGAACACAGACACCCAGGTCCTGAATTCAGTGTATCTATCCCCTCTGTTGCAAATAAGTAAAGTCACTGAAAAAAAAAGTCTTGTATTCTTTCTTGCTTATGCTATGCTGTTTTCAGCCAGGTTGGTAGAATGTAGCATCATTTTCCCTATCACTTCACTTAGTCTAGATTCTGAGGAGACAAGTTACCTGCCCAGCTTTGCAAAAGCAGTTTGGAATCTTTGGATATGAGACAAAGATTGAATTCTTACCTGTATGATCAGCAGGATTATTGCCACCAACTTTTGTAAGGTCTGGAGTTCATCCAAAGCAGCAAGAACCAAAATATGCTTATATTTGTATCTTAATCATTACCTTTTGTTGGCCTTTTTGCCAAATGTTACGGGAGAACAGAAAAAAAAACCCAAACAAAAAAACCCCCAACTCTCCCCCCCCCCAAACAAAAACACAAAAAAAAAAACCAAGTCAAACCATGATAAAAAAGAAAGATTGGGGGGGGACGGACACGTGAGCTAAATAAGGTGAAGGAGTGGGAAAGGAGCCTCAGCTGCAAGGGAGAACAACTTCAATATTACTAATACACAATAAAAAGACAACTACATTTTACATTACTGTAGCTTTAAAAAGCAACTATGGTTTTCAGTTGAAATGGTCCTTCATCAGATATAGGATTGTAAAACAATTTTTTGTGTATACCAATAAATATTTAAGGTAATAAAAAACCCCAAACTAACAGGCGTGGATGAAAAAACCTCAGACTCAGCTTCCACTGCATTTGACATCTCCTATAAATGCTAAAAAACCTCGAACAACCCTAAACTCTGGTTTATTATGCTCTGAAGCCTCAAACACAGCAAAAGTACTAAAAAGATAATGTTGTAGCTTTAATGAAATGTAGTTATGAGCTTAAGAATGACTAGTGTTCCATTCCAAACAACTACAAAACATGACAAACTGAGAACAGGCATACTTTTTCTGCTATACGCTTAAGTTAGCTAGAATAATTGTTAAAACCAAATAGTCTGTTACCTGCAGAAATCATCAGAACGATGTAACAGCAAACAAACAAAACTCCAAAGTTCACTGCAAGTGGCAAATTCAGACCATGTTTTTCCTGATCTTTTTATTTAGAAGACAAAGTGATTTCTCCATTTATAGCAACGTAAGGAACTGAGGAAATGTCGATCTATAAAACAATCACTGTTGTGTAAAATGAAAGGCACTTTCACCTTTTAAGACACAGAATTAAATCAAGTCTTCGTAAAATTAGCATCTGTGTCATGGAAAAGTATGCTGATCTCCAACTACCATTTTCTCTCTGTTCCGAGTCCAGAGAACTGTGACGAAAGCAACGATGACACAGGGCCACGGGAAAACCTAGTAATTACGTATCATTTTTTTTTTTTTTTCGCACACGTCACTTACACCCTTTCCCACCCCTTCTCCACGCAGCTTTGCCACAAAGAGCATCCCACGGGTGCCGGCGTTTCTGGCTCCCGCAGCAGCACCACGCTGCCCTGTTTCTGCTGCCCCCGGCCTCGGCTCCCGCCCGCCCCGGGCAGCTGCAGCTCATGGTGGCTCCAGGAAGACCGCAGCTGCTCGGAGAACGGGCGCTGCTCCCGGTGGCACCTCCCGGAGCCCAGAGCAGCCCCCGTAGCTGGGGGGCGAG
>NW_009928125.1:0-820 GCF_000696875.1 Nestor notabilis | reverse complement strand
GCCCCCCCCCCTGGACTATGGCTCCGGTGATGATGACCCCAAGAGTGAGAAGCGGGGGGCTGGGGGGGACCCCCTTTTTGGGGGCATGGAAGAGCGCTTCTACCGCTACGGCATCAAACCCGAGTGGATGACGGTGCACCGCATCATCAACCACAGGTGGGGCAGCACCCATGGGTGCCACGTGCGCCTGGGACCCCCCTATGGCACCTATAGGTGGTGGTGCCTGAGCCCCAGGACCCCCTCATCGCACCCATGGGTGCCACATGCGCCTGGGACCCCCTTATGGCACCTATAGGTGGTGGTGCCTGAGCCCCAGGACCCCCTCATCGCACCCATGGGTGCCACATGCGCCTGGGACCCCCTTATGGCACCTATAGGTGGTGGTGCCTGAGCCCCAGGACCCCCTCATCGCACCCATGGGTGCCACATGCGCCTGGGACCCCCTTATGGCACCTATAGGTGGTGGTGCCTGAGCCCCAGGACCCCCTCATCGCACCCATGGGTGCCACATGCGCCTGGGACCCCCTTATGGCACCTATAGGTGGTGGTGCCTGAGCCCCAGGACCCCCTCATCGCACCCATGGGTGCCACATGCGCCTGGGACCCCCTTATGGCACCTATAGGTGGTGGTGCCTGAGCCCCAGGACCCCCTCATCGCACCCATGGGTGCCACATGCGCCTGGGACCCCCTTATGGCACCTATAGGTGGTGGTGCCTGAGCCCCAGGACCCCCTCATCGCACCCATGGGTGCCACATGCGCCTGGGGCCCCCCCTATAGATGGTGGGACGTGCGGCCCAGGGCCGCAACATGACACAGCA
>NW_009928124.1:469-1558 GCF_000696875.1 Nestor notabilis | reverse complement strand
CTTCTAACCAGCATGATCTGCCTCCTGCTTTGTCTCCCCTTGCCAGGCAAGATGTGAAGGATGTCGGGCTGACCGTCGTGGTGGATGCCAGGAAGCAGCCGCCTGCTCCTGTCCTGTTCTCTGCCCTCCGCTCTGTGCAGGTACTCCGGGCTCCGGATGTCCATGCAGGGATGTGCTGGGGTGGGGGGGTCTGTGCCCAGGAGGCAGTGCTGCTGCCCTCTGGAGGTCCCCAATGCTGCTGGGAGGCCCTGTGCTGTCCTGGGGCTGTGGGTCCTCCCTGCCTCTGTGTGCTCAGTGCTTGCCTGCAGCCCGTCTGATAAACCCTGCACCAGCCCCAGTGCTCCCTGTGCGGAGAAGCATCACTGGTGTGAGCAAAGGGCTTTGCTCACGCCGCTCTTTCTGTGGGTCCTTTCTGCCAGGGAGCAGGTGGCTGGGACAGGGTTATGGCCTGAGCAACCTGTTTCTGTTTCCAAAACCAGTGAGCTCAGGAGCCTTTTCCTTTGTAATTAACTCACCAGCCTCAACAGACTTGGGCAGCCCCAAGGGCTGCACCGTGGGGTTTGTCATTTGAGGTGGTGACTCTCTCCTGCCTCCCACAGAGCATCTCACCGGGCTGCATCCACACCGTGCTGCTGCTGGCTGAGAAGGAGCTGGGCACCCAACGCGAGAGGCTGCCCGGGGTGCAGGTGAGCCAGTCCCTGTCCCCTCCTCGTGTCCCCGCGTTGTCTCCTGTGGGAAGAGCAGAGCGAGGGTGAGTGGAGCCTCGTGCCACAGGGGACCCTCTGTCCCTTTACCTGGAGACCCCAGTTCCCAGCTGAGGGACCCCAAGCAGAGCAGCACCTCAGTGGGGCAGGTTCCCCCACGCTGGGACAGGCAGCTGGGTCTCACGGGGCTCGCAGCAGGCAAAAGCTGCTCCAGGGCAGCCAGCGCCTTCCCCGTTACTTCCAGGGGCCGGACACAGGCACTGGGATAATAAATCTAAACTTGGAAGGGTTTATTATTCGTTTAGTGCCGCTCAGGTTAATTAATGTAACGTGAAATATTAATGAGTGTCATCACCTAGCTGCGCTGTCGTGGCAGGTTATTGGA
>NW_009928124.1:0-269 GCF_000696875.1 Nestor notabilis | reverse complement strand
ACTGAAGGCTCGGGGCGGCTTCATCGACAGCTCCCAGCTGACACCGGAGCTGGACGGTGCCTTCCCCTACAGCCACGGCGAGTGGGTGCAGTTCTTTCAGGTGTCTGTTACCACGCTGTGAGCCACGTCCTCACCTCCCCGCGGTGCCCCTCATCCCCACCCCTCATCCCCACCACTGCTTCCACGTCTCACATCGCTGGAAAAGCAACGGGAAAGCCCAGGAGAACGGAAGGAAAAGGAGAGCTCTGAGCAAAGGAGGGCAGCCCCCT
>NW_009928123.1:3415-3640 GCF_000696875.1 Nestor notabilis | reverse complement strand
TCCCGGGAGCTCGGAGCTGCCCCACAGGACTGCTGGGGAGCCACGAGCTGCCCCAGAGCATCCCCAGGGAGCCCGGAGCTGCCCCAGATCATCCTTGTAGAGCCTGGAGCTGCCCTACAGCACCCCTGGGGAGCCTGAAGTTGCCCCACAGCTCTGCCCGGGGAGTTCAGCGCGTGTCCCCAGGGAGCGTGGGCTCAGCCCCACATCTGCCCTACAGAGCCCAGC
>NW_009928123.1:2744-2957 GCF_000696875.1 Nestor notabilis | reverse complement strand
ACGTGTGGTGCGGAACAGGCTCGGTGTGGGGCTGTGGGGGTGGGGACAGGCTCAGGACAGGGCGTCCCGTGCCCCGGGGCTGGGGTGCGCTGCTCCTGTGTGTGCCCAACCCCTCCGCTCCAGGAGCCCCCCTCCCGCACACCCCCGAGCTGTCAGCTCCTTACATAAGGTTGCGTCTACGCCCGAGCTATCATGGGGGAAAGCTGGAAAACA
>NW_009928123.1:567-2713 GCF_000696875.1 Nestor notabilis | reverse complement strand
AGGCTCTCTGTGACAGTGACAGCTCCGATCCCCCAGCAAAGCGCCGAGGCCGCATCCTGCCCCGCTCTGCTTTGGGGTGTGTGTCCATGTGTCCCTCCCGCTGCTCCTGAGGAGGGGACGAGGCTTTCTGGGGTGGCTGGTCCCCAGGAACGGCAGGGAGAGGAGGGAGGACTCAGCCAGCTGGATCCCGGCTTTTCCCACTGGGATTCTGGGCTTTCTGGCGTGCAGGCAGTATGCGGGCAGGCAGCCACCGCCATCTACAGCTGATGTTCCATGTGCTCTTCCCCCAGATCCTGGGGGTTTTGAATGTTCCTACTCCAGGCCCCTAAAACAGGGGCTGCCCACTTGGTGTTTAATCAAAACCTCAGGGCCCCCACAGCAAACATTTACTGGAGTGGGACGCTGGGTTTGTTAACCCTCAGGGCTGCTGTCACCGCACGTGATTTGTGGCAAAGTTGAGAGATATGGGAGTTTTCCTTTTGTGGGTTCAGCGCTGCAGATGAGGGGACAGCGGGGTTGGATTCAGCATGGGGGGGGACAGGATCCCAACCCCAACCTTGATCACAGCTTGGGGTGATTTCCCTCCCTGCAGGGCTCATCAGCACAACCTCATCCCTGTAACAATCTGAGACAAACACGCTTTTCACCCTATTTTATTACTTTACAGCCCATTTTGCTATCCCAGCTCAAGCCACAGCGTGTTCCCTCCCCATTCTCGTGTCCTGGTGCAATACAGTCCCAAACCAACGCTGTGGACGATGGCAGAATCACTCATGTTCACACACAAACCCGCTCCCCGGCGCTGGGTGCCAGCATGGTCCGAATCCCGCAGCTTCTGAGAAGCCTCAATACGCTTTATTTCCCCCCACTGTGTGTTTATAAGCCAGGCAAGGGCCTGCAGGTTTATGAAGCGAACCCCAGGAGTCCAACTCTGAACAGAAGAGCTTCAAGCTGTGCCTCCCAGCCAAGCACCGAGCCCACTGTGAGGACTCGTCTCCCCCCAAAAGCCTCCGGAGCACAACGTGAGCCCCCACCAGCTGCACCATCACCTTTAAGCCCCAGTTCTGCCCCCCACCTCGAAGCACCCGCTCACTCAAGCTCCCTCCCCTTCCCCAGACCCAAGCAGCGAGGTGAGAACAGCCCTTTGTGAGAGCGAAAAGCTCCCCCCCGCAGGCACTGAATTTAACTGTTGTAGAGAGGAACCACCCTGGCGATGGCCTGCCGGCAGATGGGGCACCGCCGGGGCTCGGGCAGCGCCTGGTAGCACTCGTTGCAGGAGCACACGTGCCCACACTCCAGGAACACGCAGGATTTGGGGTTGCTCAAGCAGATGACACAGGCGTTTTTGAGCGTCTCTCCCCCCTCCACGTTCATTTCCCTCATGAGGTGCTCCTGGGCCTGCCGGAACTCATCCTGCATCTGCCTGAGGTGCTGCCGCTCGCGGTGGTGCTGGTACTGCTTCCGGAGGATGACAAAGAGGATGGCGCAGGTGGCAAAGCCGAAAACCACCGTCAGGATTTTCCAGAAGCGGACGTTGGATTCTTGTCTGTGGAGCAGGGAGTCGAAATCCACGGCGCTCAGGTAGTAGGGCATGCCCTGCTTCGGGGGCTGCAGCTTGATGGTGGCGTTATCCAGGACCAGCTCCCCCACCCCGGTCAGCGCCGTGCCCACCTTCAGCATCTGCTCCGTCTCCTGGATGCCCTTGGGGCGCTCCCCGCTGATGTAGTGGCCGATGACATCGGTGAAGGACTGGACAGAGGGGTGGAATTTCTCATACACCGTCTCCAGGCTCAGCTCGGCCGCGTCCAGCGGCTTCATCACCCTCACGGTGACGCCGGCGGCGCCCTCCTCCGCAGGGACCAGGTCGAAGGGAGTCGTGTTGGTTCTCTGGTGGATGATCTTCTCGTAGTCGTTCCTGGAGAAGGGGATGAAGCAAAGGTGAGGGTTAGTGTGTCCCCAAAGGCCTGTTTTGGGGACTGACAGACAGGACGATGATCATCAGGGGCTGGAGCAGGAGAGAGGCTGAGAACATTGGGGTGGTTCAGCCTGGAGAGGAGAAGCTGCGTGAAGACCTCAGAGCAGCTTCCAGTGTCTGAAGGGGGCTACAAGGATGCTGGAGGGGGACCTTCCTCCGGGACTGGAGTGA
>NW_009928123.1:0-481 GCF_000696875.1 Nestor notabilis | reverse complement strand
TTGCCCAGAGAAGCTGTGGCTGCCCCATCCCTGGCAGTGTTCAAGGCCAGGTTGGACACAGGGGCTTGGAGCAACCTGCTCTAGTGGAAGGTGTCCCTGCCCGTGGCAGTGGTTGGAACTGGATGAGCCGTAAGGTCCCTTCAGCCCAAACCTATCTGTGATTCTCTGATTCTACATTAGAAACCATGTAAGTGCCTGAGAATGCTCATGTAGGAATTACGGCCACTGTGGGTCCGGGTGTGAGGCACTCTGCTCCCTCTGCCCATGTCAGACCCCCCGAGGGCACGCTGGTGCTGTGAAAGCTGGAGGCTCGCGTGCACCGCGCACGTACCAGAGGTGTGTTGTTCGGTTCCACACCATCTTGTGCTCCTGCAGCGTCAGCCTCTGCACGACGCCCTTGCAGTTCTCCACAAACTGGCTGCTCAGGGTCTCCTTCACGGACTGCACCACCCCTGAGAGAGAAACACAACGTGTGTGAGGC
>NW_009928122.1:0-3450 GCF_000696875.1 Nestor notabilis | reverse complement strand
GAATAAATAAAAATAATTAATTATTAATTTATAATTAAATTCCTATGCATCACTCAGTTGTGAAAATATAGGTATATGAAAAGATTATTAGATTACAGAAAAAAAAGTACCCTTTAAAATTCTTACACTTATTTACCCACGGAGCATCAAGGTTCTAATTTGGCCACTCCTGAACTGAATATAAAGAGTGGACTATAGAAATAGTCAGTGTAATGAAAAATGGATTCTAAGCGAGTTCATGAACAGAATAAAATTCAGAAAGCAAATACATTTTTAATCTTCTATTCTGATGCTTACAAGCACTTGGTGTATGACCACATATTAAAGAACCCATTTGTCTGTAGCCATTTAATTTCCACCACATAGTAATCTAGATGTTGATTATAAAATTCAAATACAACAATTTTTTTTGCAAGATATCATTATAAATTTATGATATCAAACAGCTTAAAATTTATGGAATATTTTTATGCAGTGTTGGGAATTATCATATTTTATAACCCAATAAAAAATAAGTAGGCAGCATCTCTTTTATAGGTATAATAGTGAATCTTTATTGTAATATTATTAGCCCAAAATATCTAAATTCAATTTTACTACCAAGTTTGAACATAGTCCAGAAAAATTATACTTCTTGGATACATGGTACTGAAATTGTCTCTGACTTCCTGTAGCTATTCTCTTCTAATTTACAATTCCAGTTCAAAACACAGAAAACACTACTAATAAATACCATATTTAAAAGTTTCCTAGCTGTTGACGTTTAGTTAAGGTTTTATTGTTTCCATTGTTTTTCAGTGGTTGAAATTTTGCCTCACCTACTGGTAAGTGAACTACAAGTGACCCATCCAAATTGTTGCAGTAGTTAAACTCCGCATATCAAAAAAAAGGGTCTAGAATCTTCTCTCTCTGTCTTTATTTGTTTTTTTTTTAAATGAAAGTTTCCCTCTTTAAGAATACAAAAGCTCAAAGATGCTATCTCAACAGGATTTTACTCCTTTTTAAAACTGTCCAGCATATATATATACACACACACACGTATATAGATTTTACAGACATGCAGAAGAGATGATTTTTTTTTTTTTGAATGGCAACTATATTATACCAAAATGTGTATTATGCAGGAAGGTGGAGATAGAATCATAACAACAGCTATACTTAAAAAATGAGAAGATATATGAAATAGCACAAAGACTATATCAAATATTACAGACAAGGAATAAATATTAGTAGGGATTTCTTAGATATGGCAGAAGTCGTATGCAATGAGTTGTTTCAAAGTTTCCTGTGAAAAAAGATAGATGGAAATATTTGTTCTTTTGTCAGAGATTTTTTTTTCTGAAAAACTTCTTTAAAATTAATGTCTTAAAGTCTTGAATTTCTAAAAATAGAAATTTCCTGCAGCACTGAGTGAAGCCTGATATTCTGAATCTCATTTGCAGTGAGATTCCTTGGGCCTATGTACTAAGGGAAGATTCTATTTTAGATTTTATCATAGCTTCATATTTGCAAAGTGAAGGTTAGGAAACTCTCACATTCATGAATTGTGGTTTTCAGTGTTGGAGGTAATAGCTTCGTATATTCTTAAATGTCCTTAGGAATTTTATAAATACAAAAAACAGAACATAATTTCTTCAAATTAAAAAAAAAAAAAAGAAAATCTTGCTTGCAGTTAATGTTAACCATAGAAAATAAAGATATTTTCTCAACACAGATGCTACAGAGCAGAACTCCTACCTGATGTTGTCTGACTTGTTTTTTTATTTGCATACCTTTTTTCATCATTTTCCTAAAAACCATATCACTAACAAGTTTAATTTTGCAAGAGCAAATAAAATGCTAAATAACATCATCTCAGAATTAATTTTATTCAAATGTTTTTAGAATTATTCAGAACCACAGGACCAATAAATACACTTATCTACAAAAAGGAACCAGAATTTTTATACTAGTTTTGCCTCTGTAATCCAGATTTTTAGGATTTGGATGTTTTTCATCTGGTCACTCTTACTACAGCAGTGATGTTAATACATCCTTATTGCCAAAAATTCCATGGTAATTCTGAGGATCCACAATATCCATCAAATCCATAAAACTAAGATTATAAAGACTAAAAGTTAAAGATTAAAATTTCCAGGATGCTGATGTTTGAATAAGTTTCTTATCACTTTGTCTTTTCGTGTTTGGAGTATTAGTTTCTATTCTGATAATATGTTGTATTGGGTTCACATGGCAAGGTTTTGGTAGTTGGGGGCTACAGGGGTGGATTCTGTGAGAAGCTGCTAGGAGCTCCCCCAAATGTCCAATAGAGCCAATGCCAGCCAGCTCCAACACAGACCCACACCTGGCCAAGGCTGAGCACGCCAGCAAGAGTGCTAGCACCTCTGAGATAACACATTTAAGGGGAAAAACTGCTGCATAACAGCAGCTGGAAGAGAGGAGTGAGATAAACAGCTCTGCAGACACCAAGATCAGTGAAGAAGGAGGGGTAGGAGGTGCCCCAGCTGTTGGAGCAGAGATTCCCGTGGAGCCCATGGTGCAGCCCATGGTGAGGCAAGCAATCCCCCTGCAGCACATGGAGGTCCATGGTGGAGCAGAAATCCACCTGCAGAGGAGGTGCAGGTGGAGGACCCCACACCAGAGCAGGGGGATTCCTGAAAGAGGCTGTAATCCTGTGGGAAGCCCACACTGAGGAAGGGTCCTGGCAGGACCTATGGCCCTGTGGAGAGACAGGAGCCCACATTGAAAGAGGTTTGCTGGACTTGTGACTCCTCGGATGCCTGTCTGTTCCTGAAGGACTGCACCCCATGGAAAGGAGTCACACTGGAGCAGTTCATAATGAACCAAGGCCATGGATAGGAGCCACTTTGGAGAAGTTTGTCGGGGACTGTATCCAATGGGAGGGTCCCCACACTAGAGCACAGGAAGAGTGTGAAGAGTAAGGAGTGTCAAGTGTGATGAACTGACTGAACCCCCTATTCCCTATTCCCCTGAGCCTCTCGGGAGGATGATGGAGAGAAATTGGCAGTGTCCTGGGTTCAGCTGCAGCAGTCATTTTTTCTCCTTCTTAGTAGCTGGTGCGGTGCTGTGGTTTTGACTTTCAGTCTGGGAACAATGCTGATAACACTGACGGTTTTAGTTGATGGTAAGTAATGTTTACTCTGACCAAGGACTTTCTCAGTCTCATGCTTTGCCAAGGAGGAGGGGAAGCCTGGAGGAAGCAGAGACAGGACACCTGACCCAAACTGGCCAAAGGGGTATTCCATACCACAGCACGTCATGCCCAGTATAGAAACCGGGGGGAGTCACCAGGAAAGCCCAGTTTGCTGCTTGGGTCAGGCTGGGTATTGGTCGACGAGCGGTGAGCAAGTGTATCCTCTCCCCTTGTTGTTTTCCCTTATAGAACCATAGAACAGTTAGGGTTGGTGTCCTGGGTTCAGCTACAGCAGT
>NW_009928121.1:35337-35549 GCF_000696875.1 Nestor notabilis | reverse complement strand
CTAATAATTGTTTATTCCACCGGCAAGTTCTTTATCAAAACAGCGTGCCTCTCGTAAGAGAAAAAGAGGCACAAAGTAAATGAATCAATACCGATAAACCACCTGAGCTAGGATTTGAACACGGGAAGGAGGACGACGACTACCCGGATAAAGCACCCATGTTAACCACCAGCATTGGGGGGGGGGGGGGGGTGGTAGACACATACACCGGC
>NW_009928121.1:24871-35152 GCF_000696875.1 Nestor notabilis | reverse complement strand
GAGCCTGGCACAGCGCACGGGCTCTCACCAGCAGTAAGGGCTCTCTCGTTCCAGTGAGTTTATTCTAATCCTAGCCCTGTTCCAAACCAGGGGAGGAACTAGACCGTTAACACCGATTTGTATTTAAAACGACTGGTTTGTATTTCACTTGAGAGCTCCAGGGGTTAAAAGTCATACAAGAAGGATGAAGATGATTTCCTTCATACCTGCTCCAGCAAGTCCGGAAGAGGCCACAGGGATGCTGCGAGGGCTGGAGCCGCTCTGCTCTGGAGCCAGGCTGAGAGAGCTGGGCTGGGGCAGCTGCAGAAGAGAAGGCTCCTGAAGGGGACACCTTAGAGCAGCTCCAGTGCCTAAAGGGGCTCCAGGAAACCTGGAGAGGGGCTTTGGACAAGGGCCTGTAGGGACAGGACAAGGGGAATGGCTTGAACCTGCCAGAGGGGAGCTTGAGATGAGCTCTGAGGCAGAAGCTCTGCCCTGTGAGGGTGCTGAGGCGCTGGCACAGGGTGCCCAGAGAAGCTGTGGCTGCCCCATCCCCGGCAGTGTTCAAGGCCAGGTTGGACACAGGGGCTTGGAGCAACCTGCTCTAGTGGAAGGTGTCCCTGCCCGTGGCAGGGTTGGAACTAGATCCATCCTGTCAGGCTTTCTTCCCACCTTGAAGGTACCATTGGAAGCACTGTGCCCACTCCTGTGCAATTGCAAGAGTGAGTGAGGCTCCAGGGCTGGGCCATGGTACCCTGAGGGCGGGAGGGAGAGAGGGCAGTCAGATGGAAGTGCAGGGAGGGTGTTTGCTTGCCAGCACCAACACAGGTCTAGCTGTCCCCTGACCAGTTCACTTCCAATGACCAGAAAGGACTGTGGTCATTGAGGAGGCTTTTGGTTTTAGCACTGAAGTGCCAAGCTTGACATTTTGAAGTCACCATTGAAGAACTTCACATTGCATCACTTGTCTGGTCAAGTGCAAGCACTACCTTGCTAGCCAATGGAAACAACATCAGTTTGCAGGTGATACTCTCACCTCAGAAGCATTCAGCATCTCTATCCAGAGCTGAGTTTGAGAGGTCCACATATCTCTACTCAAAACCAAATCCCCTCAGTCCACAAAAGCCCTCCAACAAATAAAGTGTGGTCTTTTCTTTAGGTGTCAACATCACCTCAACAATTATGACATGCCACTATCTTTTGTTGAGCATAAGGATGATCATAAACAAGTATACAGTTGGAAATAAAGGGCAAGCAGAGAATAGAACAGCATGGAGAAAGAAAACATCACTAAGTACTCTGCTGGGTAGTAGAAAGGATCCAACCAGCAGAGTAGGCATAGTCGGGAACTGCTGGAATATTCTTTCGTATCAATTCAAATTGCTTGGACAATAAGACAAAAGAGTCTTGAAACACAGGGATGTTGCTGGTAAGAAGTGAAGGAAATGGCAGCAAAAAACAAGCTGTAAAAATGAACCCAAAATCACCAGCTGTTTCCATGTAAACTAAATAAATGAGAAGTAACAAAAGCAAGTCTGGAATTTGTGTTCAGAATGACAAAAATTTGATAAACTAAGTGATTTCCTGAGGTGCAAGCTGCTGAGGGAGTGGAGAGATGCTTAATGCTTCTTCCAAGGAAAGGTGTCAACCTAAGAAAAAGCATCTGCATTACAAGCAAGGTGAAGAAGGGTAGAAAAGATCCTTAGCCCTAACTGGATAAAGCAGAAAGAGGTTAGAAATAAGCAATCTACAAGAGTCTGGAAAAAAGACTGATCAGAAGTCTATGCCTTAGATATCAAACAGTGTAAAGCCAAACACTAGGCTGAACTAAATTGGGCTATAAAGCCTTATAAAGGATTGCCTGAGCTAAAAACCATTTTCTTGAGAGAAACGAAAGCAAATAATAAGATAAGATGCAGGTTGACTGCAGCGAGGACAGGAGAAGCTAAAATTAGGCAGATATTAGCACAAAAACCCTAAACCCTGAAGTGAGAATTTCAGTTAATGGCAACACTGAGCTGGTAATAATCTTAAGTGCTGAACAACAGGCACAGTATGAACTCTGGAGCCACTTATCTTCCCCCAGTGTGCAAGGCCTTTAGTAGAATAAACTATGGAGGTATAAGGTTGTAGAGCTAAACAAAAATTTTAAAAAAAGTTTTAAATAAAATGTGAATATTCCAATGGAAATTGGGCAGATCCAACCTTAAACAACCACCCCAAAACAACACCCCCAACACAGGTTGTTTTGTAAATGAAACAGATATGATGAGGTCACATCTATCAGCGTTTTCCCAGCACTTCCAATTGAATGGCACCCAGAAAAACAGGCAGTCTTGCAGAACACACATGCTGCAGGGAACTCCCCTAGAAGAGAAAGGCAACAGGGCTGGGCTGCAAGCGCAAGTCACAGGGATGTGAATGTAACAGTCAGGTGCTTCTAGAGCCATCTTAAAGTTCAAATTTTTACATTAATTTCATGGCTTGACCTCTAATGGAATGTACTGATGGCAAAATCGGTAGATATTTTTAATACAAGAGGATCAAAACAGTCTTCCAGAGAATATCATCATTTTTGAGGACTGGATGGATAATGGTGGAATGAAATCCAACTGTTACAGAAAGTTGTATCACTGGAGAAGGGCAGGGAGAAAACATGCTGTGTATTACATATTATTTAAAAATAACCACACATACCACCAGTATAACTCATTTATGTTAAAACAGGGCCATAAGACTGGTTCAGTGATAAACCATCAAGCAAGACACAGACAAGCCATGCTCCCAAACTCTTGACACACACCAAGCAACAACACTGTATAATACAATCATATGGTTGTATGATTCATAGCATGTGCTTTTATATATTCTGTGGCCCTTGAGCTAGCACAAGAGCTAAATCCCCTACAGAATGGGCTTGCTAGATCTCTACATTTCTGGGCTAATGTGTATAATAATAATAATAATATTTTGTGTTGTTCTTGTTATTGTTATTATACATTATTACATGCCCCATTCCTGGCAGTGTTCAAGGCCAGGTTGGACTCAGCTTGGAGCAGCCTGGTCTAGTGGAAGGTGTCCCTACTCATGGGAAGGGGTTGGAACTACATGAGCTTTAAGGTCCCTTCCAACCCAAACCAGTCTGGGATTCTGTGATTCGATTTATAAAGATGGAAAAAGAGAAGTTCTGAATCTGACCCCATCCAGTTGTGTGTCATCAGCTACGATATTTCACTGTTACTAGTAACTCCAGCAACGTCTCAAGTGGCTTAAAAATAGAAAACATTAACATAAGTTCTGAAGTTTTCTTGAGCCTGTGGCTCGAGGCTTCTTGACTCCAAACATCTTTTCCCTCACTTTAGAGAGAGCAAATTTAATTAATTTTTAAAGAGAAAATTTAATTCTTAGTTTTACTCATCTGCAAACACCTCCTGGAAAGCAAAGTGCCAAACAACTGGGGCACTGTCACATCATGACACTAGGTGCATTTAACCAAGAAAACCTATTGAAAGAAAAATGGACTCATGCTCATGATCTTGACTCAATATGTATGTTTTTGAAGCGTTTAGCAAACAAGTCAGTCTGCTGCCAGGCTAGAAGAGAAACATGCAGGAACCCAACTTTTTGCAGTTCTATAGGCTGCTTTGGTGGTGCACAGGTCACCAAAATGCAACTGCCACTCAACTACCTGGATAAAAGCAGACACCCAGAGATACAGGAGAAACTTTGTTCCATGTACACAGCAACACACACCCAATGGGTGCATAAAGAGAACTTCACATTTAAGAAGTTTGGTACATACCAAGATCAGCCTTATCCAATACTGAGACTAATTTTTTTCCCTCAATGCAAGAAGTATTTATTACTAATAAATACACAGTTTGCAACTTTCGTTACAGAACTACTTACTATGCAGCATCTTCCTTAAACTTAGTCAGCAGGATTCACTGCAGTGTCAAAGTTGTAGGTAAAGTTCAAAGGGCAGATTAAAGTTTCCACTTCCTTATATTGTGAACCCAATATTCCTATTGGCTCTAGAATGTGATCTGTTTTTATTGTCACGAGTGGGCAGAAGGTACCTAAAGAAAGGAACTTAACATCTTGTGCCATTCTCCTGATATCACTTGCACCTTCATTCATCTGTCTTCCTGATTTTAATTTTTATTATTACAAATAAAACAGTGTCATAGAATCCCAGACTGGTTTGGGTTGGAAAGAACCTTAAAGGTCATCCAGTTCCACGGGCAGGGACACCTTCCACTAGAGCAGGTTGCTCCAAGCCCCTGTGTCCAACGTGGCCTTGAACACTGCCAGGGATGGGGCAGCCACAGCTTCTCTGGGCACCCTGTGCCAGTGTCTCACCCATATTTACATATGTGCATGTGCACATGTAGACCCTCAATGCCCAGAGAAAAGAGAAACCCATACCACGGCTGTGCATCACCTCAAATACTGAGGAGTTCATGTAGGCCAACACACTGAGTATCAGAGAGAAGACCTCTGTCCAGTTGCTTGTACCCTTTAAGTGGTACCTTCCCTGGTTTTTCACTCCCACACACTAAAATCTGCACACTTGCAGATAACTATGTGTGCAAATAGAGACACCAGCTGCTTTTTTTAATCTGGTTACACACTGAAATCACTAATCAATGTCAGACACGTTGGCATTGATCTCTTATGCATTGTTCTCATTAAGATTTTTCCTTTCTGAAGATAAAAAAAAGCTAACTAGCAGCCACCAATTATTTGGAAATCCAAGTTCACCTTTATACACAAACACAATGAGTCTTTCTGGGAAGTGCCAAAAAGGCCTGGATCTAGCAGTTTATCTCATCAATGCTGTATCATGGAAAAGCAATATATTAATACTGTGGGCAGACACAAGCAAGTAGAGAGGTACAGCAAGGCAGCAACACTGAAATAGTCTGAAAATGTCAAACAGGCCAACAGTTCTTCTCCATTAGTAGTGAATTTTGAACTCAAACTCTTCATCTTCTTATATAATAGGATAAGGGTCAGATTACTCTTCTAAGTGTCTTTCTAAAACCAAGCACAATTCTTCATAGCTGTAACTTAATTGATAGATAAAAATTAATGGCACTGCAGAGACAGCTCTAATACACAATATTTATTTTGCCTGTCTGTACCTCACTGCATGTTGTGCTGCTTTGAAAAGGCTGAGCAGCAGAAGAGGCAGCACCTGGCTGTTTATGCTGGCTGCTAACTCGAGGTGGATGAAACCCTGTACTGGGAGAGGGGGATATTCCCTTCGGAAAATACCTGAACATGCTCACAGCTAGAAAAACTCCTCATGTGCAGGTGGAGATGGCAGGGACACTAAAATCAGACCCAGTCAAAGGGAGCCTGCACCAGCAGCACAGCCAGGGAGACTGCAGGGAAGAGCAGGAGCCAGGCCTTGGAGGCAATAAAAAGAGAAGCTCTTCGCAAGCACCCAGAATAGATGCTGCAGTGTTTGCAGGAAGCCACTGCGTCGTCTGATAAAAGCAAACCTGAAGGACAAGGCTGATTCTGAAGGAAGAGAGTGGGCAGGGGGAGGTTTCTTAAGCCAGTCTTTTACTTGTATTCAATATTTTCCAGATCACTCTGAGCTTTTACTATTTGAGGAAGTTTGCCGTTCCAGAGGTGCTGGCTCTAGCTGATTTTCAAGGTAAAGAGCAAAGACAAAAGATGTTGGAGTCATTACTGCCATCTTCTGACTCAGTAGTACCTTGAGCATATTTCTGTGTGGACAATTTTCCCACTAATTTGTTATCTTTAGCTGTTTCCAAACCTCTGAACAGGTATAAACTCATGTTTTAGCTGAGATTCATCACTTTTACATAGCACAATACATTCCAAGCTTGACACTGCTCACTAATCTCATTAAAAGCTTCCATGCAAAGTTTTGCTTGATATAAAACTTTCTTGAATTAACACTACGAAATGGGGATCTGGACTACACGTGCATTATGAAGCAAGTAGTTACACATGTTCTGCACATTTTTCCAGAGGATGCTGCCATTGAATGGGGAAGCAGGTGCCTTTTCATTAGTTACAAGAAAAGGAACAGGGGACATAAATTTGTTGCCATCTGCCTCAGACAACTCACAGATTCCAACTGCAATATGAGACCTCAAAAAAACATCTCAGAGTAATATTGTATGATTGTAGATTTCAACCTATTGGGATTCAGAAATAGCTACCAAATCTGTCAGCTATAAAGAAGGGAGGCCAAATTGTTGCATTCCAGTTAAAGACTATTCCAAGCCCAATCTCTGTGAGGGTGCTGAGGTGCTGGCACAGGGTGCCCAGAGAAGCTGTGGCTGCCCCATCCCTGGCAGTGTTCACTTTGCTGTAACAGGAGGAAGTGACAGAACAAGGGTGACTGCATTAGCACCTCTGGATTAAAGTCTCTCTTTCCCCTCCAGACAGTACAGTATTTATCCGTTGTCATTAATCTTTTTCTTTGATGAAAGCAGAAACTCAACCCAGACCTCACGCTTCAGCTTCACATCTAAATATGGAAGGAGTTGTCCCCTTACTGAGGTGTGTTCTGCTTGTAATATAAGGGAAAAAATAAACCATGCTCAGATACTCAGCAGTTGGAGACCATAAATACTCAATTCACAAAGAGGAGAGAAGCCAATAGACGTAACTCAGAAAAAAGAAACAAAACCCCCCAGTTGAAGCCCTTTCTAGAATTTCAACCTGATGGGTTTTCCCCAGCCCTGTTCTTTTACCTTAATTTCTCTCTTCCTTTGCTCCTCCACACCATTTCAACACACTTTTCTGCCTTCTCTCTCCCCACTCCCCTTCTTTTTCACTAAAAATAAGGTAAATCACATGCTACTTACTGCCACCTTATATTTCACTTTCACCAGGGCTCATCCCTTCAAGCAATTAAAATAGGAGCCTTGTTACCCCTGTTCTAACTGGAGAGTCAGTGGGAAAAGGAAAAGCACCAATGTGGGATGATTCTGATCTTGGACCAAGCCGATTTTGTTCCACGACAACTATCTCTCCACCAACTGCACATCCAACCTTGGAGTTTCAGTCTCCTAATGACATCCAAGTTAGGCACGGGGAGACAGGCTGGACTAAATCAAGCCACAGTGCCCATTGCCCTTCATCCCATACCTGCCCTGGAAATGGAAACTTCTCAGG
Organism: Nestor notabilis; assembly: GCF_000696875.1. NCBI lineage: Eukaryota > Metazoa > Chordata > Aves > Psittaciformes > Psittacidae > Nestor > Nestor notabilis. Next base: position 28,009 of record NW_009928121.1, on the reverse strand, counting down.
CACACAGCTGCTCTGTACACAATGCCTAGAGCTACAGGACCATCAGAAACTAATGTAATAAATGTGATTAACAACTAAACAGTGAGGCCTGTCAGCATGTGACAGGGCAGCATAACCAGCACCACCTCCTATGTGCCCAATTTACTGAGCATTCACTGTAGCAGTTCTAAATCACACCCTGCTGCACCAATAAAGCCAATCAAACAGCTCCTCCTTACAAGCCAAGTAATCAATTAGTAAGAGCATTATTATGTGCTTTTGCAGCCAAAGCTTATTCAGAAGCAAGAGAAGCTCAAGCTGAAATATGAAGCAAGATCACAAGAATACTTGACTTACTGCATCCCACCAAACTCAGGGAGGCAAATCTGTTTAATTTGTGACTACTAAAGTAATCAGTAATCCTCAGCGAACACGTATTTTTGCCAGTTATCTTGATACAAATTCTACTTCTGTGGTATCTTTTCCTCATCTTCCCTTGGTTTTTAGGGTTAGAAGGGAGGCTCAACTATGGCAAGTTTAATTCTAGCTACCATATCTGAAAGTCATTTCTTCCGCCCCAATACATCAAATTCATTTTGACAAATCACAGCCAGTTGTTTCAGTGCCTCACTCTGTCTTCCCTCCGAGAAGCTGCAGAATCCTAATTTGAAAGTTAGGATTCCTCAAGGCATATTTCACACCTTCCCAACTCAGATAAAAAAATAAACAAAAACCTCTATCAGCAGAGGCCATTTAAGTTAATCAGTGAAGAATGGAGGTCAGCCAAGAGCGCACTCAACAGCTTCAACTTGTCAAGTGTACAAAAGCATAGTTTGTCAGAACAGCAAAGCAAAAAAACCTTCAGCACTCCGTGCATGGGAGCCTACAGCAGGTTTTGCATTTCCCTTTTGCAGATACAAGCAGCCTCTCTGTCACTACGTGGAGGTAGTCCAGAAGGGATCAATACAAGAAGCTCTCTAGGAGGAGAAATAGGCCTAGAACATTAGGGAATGGTAGAAAATCCTTTAAAAGCAAACCAGTTACGTTAAAATTTATGATGATGTGCGTTAGCTTACAGTTAACCATAAATTGTTCACTTATTCTCAGGAGTTCTACCTGAGGGATTTGAGCCCACATAAAGAAAGCAGCTAAGTGTTCACCGGAGGTGTAAGCCTTTCCTCCTGCACAGCATGTCAAACGCCAGCCCCAGCAATATGCCCATGAATTCTGACTAAAGACAAGTTTACAGAAAACTGCATAGAAAACTTCCCAATGATGGAAAAAAAATGTTAGGAATTTACTATAGCATCACAGCTAAGCCTAAGCTTTATCAAATACTTGGAAAACACAGAGCACCAGAAAAAAAATGATTAATTACTGCATCTTCAGTCTTCCGCCCTTAAAAAATACCATTTAATACCTTTCTAAGACGTAACTATTCATCAGGGTTTATTAAGGCCATATTTTCCTCTCAGTGCAACAACGCTATGTCATTAGCAGTTGTTAGCAGAAGAGGCAGGAACACGGCATCACACAGCAGAGCTGTATTAGCTTTGGAAACAAAGGAACAATTTCTTCCTCGTGCCAATATGGTGCTAAGGGCAAAGGGCCTGTAGGAAACTCAAAACCCCGTCTACCTTTTCCTTTACTAATTAATGCAATTTCACCTCCTCCTTTGACCATCCCACCCCTCCGAAGCTGTTTAGATGGACACAACCAACCATTCTAGGTGAACCCTCAAGACCAGCACAAGGGGGCAGGTCACCAGCTCCCTACATTTTCCACATTACAGTTCTCGATCTCCCCTATTTGAGGGCCTGAATTTCTTCCCAACAACCAAATTTACCAAAACACCCTGTTCTTGGTGGTTCAGTGGTCAACTCACTTTGGCCACTTGGACCTAAATAGACCCAAGGCCTGAAGAATGGAGGCAAAGACTGCTCATATTTCCTTTACCTTGTTCCTTAACGTTCTTCTGCAGGCTGTAACCTGGGTTTCCCATGGTCACCACCAGCAGCAGATGCAAGATATTCTACAGCAAGGACTTGCCTTTTGTGCAAGTCTGTATTTTTGTATATAGGAATATATATATTCTATTGGCTAGTCTAAATTTAGCTTTTAAAAATGAAGCCAAACAGCTGTATACAGCTGGCCAAGGTCAAGGAGTGTCCCTACACACTGACCAGTGACTACGGACTGGCATCAGGTGTTGCACCCAGGCCCATAAAAGATTCCTATGTTTTGAGCATGGACTTTATAAACCTGTTGAGATCTTCCCATTTCAGTTAAGTTTCACATGAATAAATTTGGCTTTGCAGCTTCCTAAGTAATGAAATAAAGTGTCTTTGCCTTCGTAAGTGCTTGTAAAGCAATCAAGAACTGACACGATAACCAAATGTTTCTCTAATAGTAATTATGATTCTTTGGGGAAAAAAAAAAAAAAAAAGACAACCAGCAACACAACCCACTCCTCTAACACTGATTTATTTTCTACTTGAAAGCCAATCTTGCTAGTTATCAGACATTCTCCTTGCTATCACTATCAGTAAATTATTAAACAGCTGACCAGACTTTGTTTCAAAATGATTCTCTTATGAAGCTCCCTCATATATTTACCACGAATACTGAGTGATTTTGAGGCCTCTAGGGACCCATGAATGATTTCTATTTACTACCTTTAGCAAAAAGCCTGTGTAATTAGCAGCGCTTGAATCACAGCTACTGGTGATATTTCCAGCTCATTTATAAAGTCTCTTAAGAAAACCCCAAACTAGTAAAAACCAACCAACAACATAAAATCATAAGCTTCAAGCTTATGATGGGAGAAAACAGTTTAGCCTGGGAAGTTACTAAGTGGCTGTACACTCAAAGACGCATGTGAAGAGTTAGTCCCCTATCAGGGATGTGGCAAGGATCTCTGTATTCAAAAGCATTAGTTTTACCACCTATTAGAGAAGAGAATTTTATAGAGTACTTTATAAAAGCATCTAATCTCATTTCCAGCCCTCCTGCTACCAGCCTGTACAGTTATCATACTCCCACTCTTAAACTAAGAACACAGATTCTACTGGTTATGTACATGACATACAAGCATACCTAAACTTCTTTTCAAGCTTCATTTTCAGCTAGCATCCTTTCACACATATTCAAGCAGCTCCC
>NW_009928121.1:0-24840 GCF_000696875.1 Nestor notabilis | reverse complement strand
TGCTGAACAGAGTAGCATCATTATCTCCATTTTACAGATAGAAAACAGGCTGAGAGGTCAAGTTCTTCCAACACACTAAAGAGGTACATAGCAGAACTAGGATTAAAACCTGTAATTATTAGTGTTATCAGTATCCTCCTGGCCCATAGCAGTCAAACAAAACCCAAGGATTAAAAACAGCAAACAATCAGTTTCTTTCTAAAAGCCCAGCTTTGAGTGAAAATACATGGAAATGTTTCAATTATTTGTTGAAACCAGCTGCAGACAGACTTCCCACGTCCTTGACTCATTTAGTGGAGCAATGGATGCTTGCAACAGTCCCACCTCTTTCTGAAAGCAGCTTGTTGCAAGGCTTTGGTACCTGGAGCTCCTTCTGCTGCTGTCGGTTGGCTGCAAACCACAGAGATCACCCAATGCCTGAAGCTGGCAGAGTCAGGCTGTGTAACAGGTTGGAGTGCCAGAATTTGGACTCTACTAACACTGAGAAAAAAGGTCATTAAACCAGGCGTATCTGCTGAAATAGGCATGCCCAGTTTCAGTAACTCACAAATCATGAAAACCCTGTGGGAACAAGTCGTGTAAATGAGCTAAACAGAAACAAGAGGTCTTCACTAACACATTTAGAAGTTGGTGTTTGCAGAAAGGTTTGAGAATTCATCCAGTGTTTGCTGCACTGTTTCTATTCCTGTAAGTAACCATAGGCCACACTTCAGTTAAAACCACTGAGAGAAGCTAATAAGAGCTTTAATATTGATTTCAGTGAATACAAGACTGAATTCAAACTGGACACCTGAACAGAAAACAGTATCCTCAGCTGAGATTTCATGTCACCTTTGGTTTAAGAGGAACTAGACTACCACTCTCTAGCTAGCCATCATATATAAAATTGAAGACACACTGTTTTACCAAAACAATACCTAAAAAAAGCAAAATCCAAACCCCAAAGCAGAAAAACACACCAAAAAACCCCAAAACCACACGAAAAAAAACCACACCCCACATACCATACAAAAAATCTCCACCCTGATATGCATTAAGCCTCAAACCATGGCTTGGGTATTTCTGGCATTGGGGTTGGTTTTGTTGTTTTTTGTTTTGTTTTTTTTTTGGGGGGTGGTGTGTGTAGTGGTTTTTTTGTTGTTGTTTATTTAGTGCTTCATTTTAAAATCAAACTATCCCAAATCAAATTCATCTTGGTGTAATAGCACCAGATTCTGCTTCGTGAGGGAAAAAAGTTGTTCCAGAAATCCTGAAGCTGAACATTCTAGTTCAATACTCAATATTTTGGTAGCTGCAGTAATTGCTTTCTGCTGGAGCCAGAAATAAACCTGTTAAGTCTGCAGTAAAAGCAATACCTTAAAAAGAGAAACTGTAAAAGCACAACATCCGAAATCTGTATAATCAGAGAAACCTCACATGGGAACATTTTGCTAGCTAATTGTAAAACATGTACAAGTGGCTTCCAGTTAGGAAGAGTTTCACCTAGCTCTTACCACTGCAGCCAGCAGAAATGGATTTCCTCATTATTTAATAGGCTCTTAACAGACCTGCCACTGGGGAAAGGCAGGAAAAAATAAGATGCAGGTTATATAGGCTAACACTTTCACCTACATGACACCCCCATTACATTATCTCAAAGCCTTCCCAAAGTACTAGCTAATAATATTAAAACTTTCCCTTACATGACAGGTGAACTATTTTAAACCTTTAGGCTAAGAGAGTCAAAGATTAAATTTCACTGTCCATGTCATACAGTAACAACAACAAACAGCTCATAGAAGGCAAAAGTCTGCTTCCCTCTGCAGACAAACAGACAAGATTTCTTCTGAACTCGGGGGCACAACCACAACACAGCGTTTATAAAAATCCAGTTCACCCAGGAATAACATCAGTTTAAGTACTCCCAGTGGTCACAAGCTGGTGCAACTTTGGTCCTCTGCAACATCTACTATCTCTTTCCCCATATCCCCCAAAAATATACCCCTGAAAATGAGAAGCACACAGTGTCAAGCCTAGAGCATGCTCTTGTTCCATCTTGCACGTTTTGTGCTCCATGTGGTGAAGCGGTATCAAATTGACTGTTCAACACCAAAAAGCAACAATTTGCAAAAGTGGATTGTTAAAATTTTGAAAGTGATACCAGAGCCACTTTCTGGTAGAAGATCAACAGCACTTACGAATATATTCACAGCATTTAGGAAAAAAGAAATTAGGCTGGGAGTTCAGAGAGTCTCAAAGGTAGCATTAAGCTTCCAATAAATCCCATGAAAGTTAAAACGAATTCCCTTAGGTGACATAAAAAGAAGTTTCTTAAAAGTTGATTTGCTGTAAAATAATATGTTAAGCACTATCCAGCATCAGACTGTAGTGGTTAGATTACACTTGGCTATCACATGCAATAGGCAAATTGCACATAACATTGCACTGGTGCCCAATTGTCTTCTTTCATTCGCATCTGAGCAGTTCTATCATTACCACCTCTGATACGGTTAACATGGAATCAACATTCCTCTCTGCAAGAAATAGGAAACTGGAAGACCGAAAATCCATCCTGCTTCAGCTAAAAACTGAAAGGAGCAGTTCAAAATAAACCCAAACATTTAAAAATTAATAGAGGGCAGTCAATATACATGAGAGACCGTAAAATGTAGAGTAAGTAGTAGAAGAATCAAAAGACACTAGGGAAAATCCATGGCAGAAAGGGCTAAGTATGATAAAGAATTGTTGTTTTAAAGCATAATGAGACTTTTATCATTGGCATAGGCCCATTACTGCATAAGAAGGGTGAAATTATGAATAATGGGAGAAAAGTTCAATAAATATTTCTGGTTTACATTTTGAAAGAAGCAGGAGGATATACTTGTATCACTTGAGAAAGATGAAGCACTTCATACTGCAGCTGCGATCAAGAGCAACTCAGGAAGGATAACAGGAACTCACTGAAAACACCCTGGGACATGTTTGACATGCTGCTACTAATTTAAATACAGCTCTGAAGACAGATAACATCATACCAGGATCCAAGTAAGGCAAGTGAAATGACTCAGCTTCACAAAAGCTGGTTAGCTCTGGACTAAGTCTTGGGCAAAAAGGAAAATTGGGCCCAACTCTAACCAAGGGAGAGCTATGGGAAAGGAGTTTATGGAAGGTTGCGTTGATACCCATTTGTTAAACTGACCTTGACAGATGTGAGGTACATTGAGTGGTTTAAAGTGTTTGATTAAATGATTCACATCATTCCCTAATATCAATTCCCTAATTGATACTGTAAGCTATAAAGGAAGATAAAACACTCAGAGTAAGCAGTAGGAAGTTGATTGCTCCACAACAGGGGCTGTCATCAGACAGTTTTGTCATCATGAGTTTTGTGGCAAGGGACAATAACTATATCTGATAGTATCATGCATATCAATAATGTGGGGTAAACTTAAACACATTAACTGCAAGTGTTAGGAGAAGTGCTAAATGATGATCTGAAGGCCAGTCACATCCAGCAGCCTGGAGGGCTTCGTCACACATGCATCCACTCCCACAAAAAGTATTTTAGTACAACTTCATGCTGAGTGCTACTTCTACAAAGGACGAGAGTACTTGTGGAATGAGATTCTGGTAAAGAAAGAAGTCAAGAGGGATTAATGGGTCACACTGGTTAGTAACAAAACACACTAATTACTCAAGTGATTTGAAAGCAATAAGGCTTTCCAGGATGTATGAAACACAGGAACAGCAGTTATTCCCACTACCGCATATGGCAGAACAGAGACTTACTGGAATTATTAAAACCCATGTTCACATTCAGAGACAATGTTGGGGGAAAAAAACCTCAGAAATCAAAATGCGATGGAAAGCATCAGAGTATTTGTTTTAAAGCCAGAGAAGAAAGTGTCTCACAATGGATAGTTAAGACAGAGATCAGTCTGGTTATTTTATCTAAAAGATTGAAAGGGACTTGATTACAGGTGTGTCCTTGGGGATAAGAAATCAGCTACTAAAGAGCTTCTTAATGTAATAGAGAGCAACATAACAAGAAGCAATGTCTGCAAGGCCAAATCAGGCCACTTCAAACACTTGGTGAGTTTTTTTTCCACTGCCCAACCACCATGTGGAAAAAATCTGAAACAAATCACAAAGCCCCAGCACCATCATTAAAAATATTATACCTGGTGAAGCAGTGTGAAATGGTCATTAAGGGTGCTGAAGTTAGTAGCTGAAGACCAAAATGACATGGCTTAACTCTTAAATATGGTACATTGCTAACTTTATAGATATACCCATTTCTGTTTCAATCTCAGGTCTACTGAGACTCTGGCAGGAAAAAAGACAGCGTGGTATCACCTCAATGAACAAAACTGGTTTCAAGATCAGGTTCTCTATTAAGAAGCTAAAACTACATACAGAATAATTCACAATCATCCTGTTCCTGCATTCTCTGCCTGCAGTTTGTAAACACACACTACTCTGTCTTACTTTGCCCAGCATGCAGTGCTTTTTAGGAAGCAAAACAAAAAGAAGCCCATGACACATCCCTACGCCTTCATGAAGACGTATTTTATATAGCTAATACCAACCCAGTGGGAAGACTCAATAGAAATGACAAATAACAAAGAGCAATCAGAACACAAAAGCTCACTCCTCAGCTTCAAAGTTCACCTATGCTTGCTGCAGAGTGCCTGCAGAGCTCTGCCTTCCTGTTGCCCATCTTCCCTCAAGCTCCAGTGAAGTAACTTTTCTGTGAGCCAAGGACCTGTTCTGAGGGCTTCAAACTAAGCACATAGAACAGACGTTTAGCTCATTTATGTGTGCTGTATCTTCCAATCAGGACTATTTTACATGGTATTTTCACTCTTGCACAGCATCTTTCATCGGAAAGGCTCAAGGTAAATTTCAACCACTGATTAAGCACATCCAGAGATGTCCATTCCTGCACCTTCGCTCTCTAAACTCCCTCTCTATTCAAAACAGGACTAAGGAAGAAGATTGCAATTGTAGGAATACATTTCAGTAGACTACAAGGTACTCTAAGCGGAATTTAGTCTTGATCAATCTTTCGTTCCTCTCTCTACACTAGGTTGCACAAGCTGAGTTCCAGGCATAAACAAATCATTAATATCGGGACAGGATCCTACAGTTCCTATTGCTGAAGAAATAGTTCACAGCATGCCCATACTGACCTGAAAGACTTTTCTAATTCCTAAAAGCCCTCTAACCCCAGAATAAAACCGCCTAACCCTTTGCCTGTAGGGCAGATGTTTTCACTGGACCTGGAATCCACCAGTGATGAACAGAATCTACAGGGTCTCACATACAGGGGCTTCCAGTTGGTGGTTTGTAGAGCTCTCTAGATCCAAAGAGTATTTGAATGTATCTCTTGACAAATAGATGAGAATTCTACCTGTGGCAGCTCAGCCACTTTCAGCCTTGAACACAATACACGGAAGTGGAAAGTCAAGAAGAAAGGAGAAAAGAAAAAGTATTTCTGAAGTCTTTTTAGACCCCCATAAAAACTCACTACTCTCCCAACAGCTCCTCACCTCCTGCACCTCACCAGGGGTTCAAGAAGTTCACCTTGCCATGAACCATTTAAGCCACTCAAATTAAGACTAATTGGCTTAGAACCTAGGAGGAAACCTACACCTTGGTCAGTACATGACTGACCCCAGTTCCTCTGAAAGTTTGCATTTCAGACACATTTATTACTCCCTGCATGCAGAGCAAAGCTGCTTTTCAAACGAAAGCACAAACTTCAAACCTTTCTGTACCCACAGCTGTACGTAAAGTAAGCAAGGAAGAGGGATATTTCAGCTTATCTTGTCCTGAAACTTGAAAGTGGCTCTGTAGGCCATTGAATTAGATAAGATGAGCAATCATTCTTTGATAAGCCACAGGCACCCTAACTTTTCCTGACTTTCTGAACTTCCAACTTGAGATGAAACCAACCTGATAGGCTGTGCAATGGTGGATTCACACAGTTCTTCTCACAAGGGCAAATACAGACCTTCCAGATTCTCATTTTCAGATCGAGTTGTTCCTTCTGGTAAACCCAGTAACGGGCATTGCACACAAGAATTTGCTTCTCCCAGGTCAGCCGTGGGAAATAGTCAGGAGAACAAGATTTGTGCCTTTGAGGGGTGCAGCAGAAAAATGGCAATGCTGGGATGAATCCAAGGAGCAGGGAGACAAAGCTGCCTGTAGAATACAGACGAGATCCTGCGGGTGCCCAGCAGAGCTGCTGTGTAATGTCAGCCAGTGAATTGAATTGCTGCTGTATCTTTTAATTTCTTCCCCACATAAGAAGCAGCAAGATAAGTCACCAGTTAAACTGGTAGAGCTTATAAGAGCAAAAGTAGACTGAAATATAAATAAGGACAATTAAAATATATAGTGCATGCTATGGAATCATCCTGCATCCTTTAAAAACAATCTGAATAAGCATCAAGACCACTGAAGAGCTAGAACTCAATAAAATCCATAACAGCCATTAAGTTAGTTGTGCTTAGAGACTGTGAAGAAAGCAGTTAAGATTCCCAGGCTCTTGTCCAACATAAACAACGCTGCCTTATGGGTTATTTTCACCTGAAAACACCTACAGCCTCTTACCTTACCACTGAAAGTAATACAGAAGAAAGTGTTCAGACAGTTAATTATTTAAAGAGGCACTGAATTACTCAAAGCAGATAAACCCAGTAAGTGTGAGGGTTTTTAAGAAGTTGTATGAAATAAAGCTTGAGTCAAGAAAAAAATAATAATGAAGAAGTATTGATATTTTAAGACATTAGATCTAGTACTGCAAGAAAAGTAAGAGAAAAAACTGAAGGCTGCCTTAAAGCAGCAAAAAAGGAAAGCATGCAGCAGACTGTCACTTTTACTATCCTTTCCTTTTTGTCCAAGACACACACATTGACACAACTGAATGGCTGATTGCTGTGGAACATGAACTGAGGCATCCCACACATTTGAAGGACATGCACACACAGGCATCAACTGCAGGATGGATACACTACTTCAGACTCCAAAATTTATTATGTATCTAATAAGGTTGACATATGAAGTGATACATGGAAACTGTGACCTAATTCAGATATAGAGCTAGACAAGCATATAGAACGAAGACAAAGCCTCTTGATATGCAAGGTTCTACGTCCACAGCACTTGGTTTGTATGTACTAATAGGAATACAGCTTCAAGAACTATGCAAGCTGTCCATCGGTGCCATGGCTTCAGGCTAAATTACCCTCGCAATGGCAGTTGCAATATTAAAGCACTAAAGGAGTACTTACATCTTCTGCTTTAATTTGTGCTTTGCCTGACTTCAGAAGATGCAAAGGAGAATGATCCAGCAGCACAGTAGAGCCTGCATTAGTCAGGGTCTGAGCAATTAGCATCCTTAATAAAAATTGCTTGAGGATAAGGTATATTTGGAGGCAAAAAAAAAAAAAAAAAAGGAAAAATATTTAAATTATCTAATTTTGATATGCTTGGGATTCAAAGCAAAGCTTCCTGCTGTCTTCAAAGCGTCACTGAATGTCAGTAAGAGGAGAAAAGTACCACTGTGTCTCTTGTTACAACCTTCATTTATTACCATCTATTCACTCATAAATGTCAATGTTATTTCACCCTCCCATTCCTCCTCCTCCTCCCCTTTATACTTCCCAACAAAAAAAGGAACCCTTGGCCTTCCCTAATGAACCTGGTTGTCTGATTTTTCTACTGCTGAAGTCTTGAATATGGCAAAGTCCTGTAGAGTCCTGCAGTGTGATGGAAAACTGCATGTCAGAATGTATGCATATATTACACAAAAGAGAGCACGGGTAATAAAGAAGTCTTTATGAGTGTTAGATTTATTCCTAATATGATATAAGAGGAAAAAAATTGCACTGTATTTCTAACAGAGAGCACCACTTACACCTGGTAATGTAAATCACACCGCAATGGAATGGTGTTACAGAACTGTGCGGGGTCTCTTGTTTTGCACAGCCATTGGTAACTGCACTGTCAGGAGCCCAGCAGTACACGAGTGTGTAATGTATTCTGAGCTACAGGGCTTGGAAAATTTACTGAATCTATTCCAGCTATTGAATTGTCATAAAGAGCTCTGTCAGACTGATGACATTCATCAGATCAGCCTGATCTAGCAAATTTGAACATTATCCTTTCCCTTTTCTTCTGCTAGCAAAGGAACACTTACTTGGAATAGAGACTATACACACACACATGCACAGATGGGTAGACTTACTCCTGAACTCCTCTCTCAATGATCCTCAAATCCTACCCAAGACCACGGGATCAAGAGCAAGGAAAACAATAGTAAAAGAAATGCAATAGAAATTTTTCCTGAATGCTGGTCTTGGGCAAGAATTCTGCTTTCTAGGAATGGAAAGAAGGAACAAGAGTTACGATACATTGCAATGGGACCCAGATCATGCCTTACTCATCCCTTCTCCCTCCCAGTGTTTGGCCAGCTTTGTTATGGATAAAAACTTGTTGATTCGTAATGCTATTTTGAGACTATCATAAATGACTCTATAAGACAGACCATTTTTAAGGGTGCAAGAAGTCAAGTAAGTTACACACTGGCAAAGGGAAAGCAATTAATGAGTTTGAAAGAATGTAAAACCCTAAGGGTTCTGGCTCATGACCCCTGTGAATACCAGAGTACCATACACACACCTCTAACACAAGGAAGCTGCACCTTCTCTCAGACTAGGGAGCAGTCAGATCTTCTCTTGGGCCCCACTGAAAGACCAAGGGCTTCTCTGTGCCGAGTGCCACTTCCTTCCCCAAAATGCTATCAAGCAACTACAAGACAGAACAACTCAATGAAAAGCAAACATGAGGGGGAGGATCACAGCAGGATGATAGAGATGCTTGCCCAGCTTATCTTCATTTTCCCCATATATCAGAGAACTATGCCAATGAAGTAGTGGCTATATAGCACCCAGGCAGTTCTTTAGCAGAATAATGTGTCTGCAAAACAGTTTACACATGCAAAATCCTGCATCTGCCATTTGCAAACAAGCAGTATCTTGTTTTCCAGTGCAAACAACTGTGTATTTTTTGTGCATACAACAATGACCATGGCTTACCTGGGCTGGGGGTGTCTGTAAACACCAACTCTTGCTCCACTGTATATCACTAGTTTTTGAGATATGGAGACAGCGTGCTGCTCAGACCTCAGAGAGGTGACACCTATGTGAACGTTGCATTTGGCTCTGAGGCTTTCCTGCAGGACAGAAATCTCAAGCAAAGGAAGTTTTTAAACAAACACTTTTGATAATTGCATACATGGCAGAAGAAGATAAGAGAGGAGCATGAAAGCTGACTGTGTTTATCTGAAAGGACGAAACAGTTTGAAACGTTTCCAATTATGGAAGTTCTACTTTAAGAATTCTGTCATTTCATTTTTTCTTGTGCACTTTGTGGTGCTCTACATTTCTGTGAATTCTTATCTCTTCAGCCCAGTGCCACAGGCTACAGGTCTGGAACATAGCCCAGTTCTCCTTTTAGTCATAACAGATAGGGGAGGAGGGGAGAAGGTATCTCATGTCACAGCAGAGCTAAGCACTGCCACTTCCATCCCCGTAAGACTCTGCAGGATCTTCTGGTCCGCTAAGCAAATGTGAATCCAAGGGGCATCTTCTAATGCTGCTGCCACTTCTTTCTCCATCATCACTGCTGGTTCATTTGTCTGAGGGACCCCCAGCTGAGGGACCCAGCAAGTTGCTGGCTGCCAACCAGAGAAAAGCAGCTCTGCAGCTGACAAAAGCCCAGGGTCTGTCTCTTGTTCTTCCAGAATAATCCTTTTCTGGCTGGCTGACAGAAGCAAGAACCTTCCCTCACTAAAGCACATCCCTTCATAGGATGCTGGTGGTGACTCACACACCAGATTGGCTGCCCTCACGTTGGCTGCTTGGTCAGATGGTCTAATTTTTTAATAGCTAGCCTCGGTGGAGCTACAAGTTCAAATCTCAACAGGCTCTTCTTGCACCACTTCCTTTAATGTAGAATAAAAACAAGTCATAACATTTTATTGGCTAAATTAGTTACAGAGCTCCTTCAAGGTCTTCAAATGAGCCCCTCTTCATATTCCGTTTCCTGGCTACAACACTGGGTTGGACTGGTCACACACAACCTCCTTTATAGCTGTTGTCTTTGCTACCAGCTCCATGTTACATGGAGTAAGGATAATAATTTCTTCAGTACTTGATAAGGCTCTTGCAATTGGAGTGTCATTTTATTCTTGTAAAGACATTTTGTACACTTGGTGCCCATAGCCAAAGTTTTTCATCCCTTTATACAGTTTGCTACATGCTGATTGCTACACTTAAGTCACACAGGTCACCATCTCAGTGGTGTCCTCCGCAAGAAGCTATAGCACTGCCTTGAAATAAAAGTAGATGTGAAACAAAATATTGAGAGGAAAAGAGGAAAGAACTGAACAAAATAAGAGTCCTTGTAATGCCACAAAATTACCGTCTCACTCTTCAGTCTTTGTCTCCTTTTATATCTATGCTCCTAGGGACAGTGAGGAAAATAATTGAATAAGTGTCCTTCATAGGACAACAAAAAGCCATGCTTTAAAGGCTTGGTTAACCCACACGCATGCCAGCTATTACAAACCCATCCAATTTGTACTGGCACTACACAATTAGAAGTCAGGTTCACTCCTGGTGTAAAAGCTCATGTTTAGGTTACAGACTAATTTATGCCTTTCTACACTATAGCTTTGGAAAGGTACTGCAATAGCACATATAACCAAGGAGAGGATCCATGCTCGTGCAGGTGAGGAACTCTCCTTTCACTCAATTCAAAGCTAATGATTTTCCTACGAAAATGATTACTTCAGATTTTCCTAGACATTTTGGTTTCCTTGCTGTATGCAGACAATGCCACCTCTTTAGGGCTACAGAGAAAATATATACAGCACATCAGAGCCCTGTTTTATGCATGGCACTTCAGCACTGTAGCAATCATTACACTTAAGGGCATACTATCAAGCAATTTCATACCCCACATGTTATCCACCCTCCGTTTCTCACAACTATTTCAGTGCAGGACCACATACAGTGTTCACTGTTTAATGGGTCCCTCTGGGATGCTGATGGATTTCTCCACAGCACCAAGTTTTGATCTCATCAACAGAGCCCTTCCTTCCCATGGCTGATGCTGTGACTGTCAGCTTCCTCTTGTCCTCGGAAGTGCCATTCCTCCTTCCTAATTGGGGGCCACTCTTTAATGTTTGCAGAGTTTTCTGCCACCCTGTCCAATTTGTTTTCTTGTGAAGGAACACTTTTGCCCTGGCTTCCACGAGTATCGTTCCCTCAGCTGCCTGACACAAAGTCTATTCCATGATGTATTTGCCTTTAGTTCTGCTCCTCTCCTTATATGCTTTAATAATTCTACATTAGGTAGAAGTGACAATATAATCCTTGGGCTGATTTTGCCATTACTGTATTGAAAGTCAGTATTTCAAAGACCATTGCAACACTTGCTCTACAGTCTAGTTGATGGCTAGCTGTACTAAAGCAATAAAATCAGAATATGAAATGAGTTAGGCAATCAGGTGTTTGCAAAGCAAAGTTTGGGGGATAAAATGGGGCTTTTGTGTGGGTTTGGTTTTGTTCTTTTAACTGTGAATATCAGCTTACCCAACACTTACAGAAGGAGAGACATGTCAGGAGACCTGTGCCACCTATATGCAAAGGAAGGGTTGAGTATGGTGCACTGTATCACAGTTCTGACCTTTTCTTAGCCAATTAAGCACACTGTTGCAGCCTTCACTTCTGTAGGAAGCAGCCAGGCCTGCTGAGCACTTGGCCACCATGCTCCACAGTTTTCCAGTTCTTTAAACACAGACACTGAACTGTGACTGAACATGAACTTCACTCTGCAGCTACAAATCCAGCACCATTAAAAATTACACCATTCACTTCAGGGTATGAAATACAAGTACAAAAAGGAATGAAGGCTTTTCTTCCAGTTCCTAAGATGTTCCATCTTATTCCTGGGACAAATACATTTACCCAATATATCTTTAGGCAGCTCCACAGATAATCCAAAGCAGCGCAACTTTGAGTGCCAAGATTTAAATGAGGTGGGAGGCTTTCCTGTGGCTGGATTTTTCACCATCATTGCTTACTTGAGGGTTACTGAAATGCCCAGCTTCTGTCATTGCCTGACGTGTTAATCCAGCCAAGTGGTCAGCGTCTCTTCTGTGGTTTATGCCATTGCTATATTGGTCCCAAATGGCAACTGTCCTATGGGGTAACTTTCCATGCAGATATCACCCACCAAGGAGTAGACTCCCTTGTCTCTCTCCATGCGCCAAGAAGAGAAATGTCAGTGCCTCGGAAGATGCCTTAGATGAGGGGCATGACCTTCTAAACCCAGATACCACCTCTAATTTACCCCCCACTGTACGCTGAAGTACCCATCAGCAAAAAAGAACTGATGAACAACTTTTAGGAGAAAATGCAAAACCAAAGAGCTACAAGAGAAATAAGAAGGTAGCACTAATAGAGCACAGAAATCACTGGTCAGAGAAATGCAAGACTGTCGTGGTTTAAGCCCAGCCGGCAACTTGGAACCACGCAGCCGCTCGCTCACTCCCCCCCCTTTTTCTTCCTCCCCCCACTCCCGGAGGGATGGGGAGGAGAATCGGAGGAATGTAACTCCCACGAGTTGAGATAACAGCTCTCCAGTAACTAAGGTATAATACAAACCACTACTGCTACCAATAATAATGATAAGAGGAATAACAAGGGGAGAGGACACAACCGCTCACCACCCGCCGACCGATACCCAGCCCGACCCGAGCAGCAATCTGGGCCTTCCGGGTAACTCCCCCCAGTTTATATACTGGGCATGACGTGCTGTGGTATGGAATACCCCTTTGGCCAGTTTGGGTCAGGTGTCCTGCCTCTGCTTCCTCCTGGCTTCCCCTCCTCCCTGGCAGAGCATGAGACTGAGAAAGTCCTTGGTCAGAGTAAACATTATTGAACAATAACTAAAACCATCGGTGTTATCAGCGTTGTTCCCAGGCTGAAAGTCAAAAACACAGCACTGCACCAGCTACTAAGAAGGCGAAAAAATGACTGCTGTAGCTGAACCCAGGACAAAGACTTAAACCAGGAATTATCTCACTGATGCTTAATTAATAATAGTAATAAAAAGAAGAGAATCAGGACCCTTGTGGTTGTCAGAAGATGTGCATTTCGGAGTGCAGTCAACACCAGCAGCTTACCAGTGGCAAGTGTAATCTATGTTACACATCAAACTGAGGGTAATTTTGTTCCTGGGCTGTACTTCTAACCAGCCTGCAATTTGAAGAGAGGTGTCCAAGATTTAGTACAGGGCTCTGTAATAAGAAGCTGCTGCTATGTCTTGCTTCTCCCTGTAGTGACTGTAAACCAGAACATCATCCGTGGAAGTGCTGGGGGCAGGGATCAGTTCATTTCTCAATTACCGGATATCAGCTTTCCGTAGTTCATCATGAAGCTCAGGGAATATGGCAATGACAGCAGGTTTGTACCAGTTCTTCCTTCCTATTTAGAAATGTTGAAGAGATGACTTGGAAAGACAACAACAAAATGTTTAAATTAAAAAAAAAAATAAAAAAAGAGTTTCCACAGAGATAAAACATACCATTTCAAGGCTCAGAATTCCTCCTACAGCTGAAACCATCAACGGCTATATCTAAGAAACAGTGAAGCACTGCCAAATGCACATTTTCACTGACAAACAGATTCCGACAAGGTTTTGTGTACAGAACTGTCTCTTCCTACTCCTCCATGCAGCAGACCCATGCTCCTTTGTACAGAGTAACCAGGTGCTCTGCAGTACAACAGCTCTATAGATACAAACACAGTGTGTTTATACAACTGTGTATTAACGGTCAAGAACAAGGAGACTCCAACTGTAATGACATAAGGAATGATACCAAAAGGTATCTCTGATCTGAGGCCAGGTGAGGGCAACATCTAAAATTGAGCTGGTATGAGTAAGCACAGTGTCATTATGTCACTGTTGGAGCATGGCAGAGACACTAACATCTACTGAGTGATGCCATTTTACTAACCTTTTCTCTAACTTCAGCTTGCAAATCCTTCTGCTTGGATGCACAGAAGCTGCCCAAGACAAGCCACCAGCCCTCACCAGCCACCTCAGAGGTGCTGGGGGTGGGAGGGTCAGAGGTCCCAAAGCATCAGCACAAACCAATTCATTTCTCCCCTGTCCCCCATCTCCACTTGGCACCAGGACACGCCGTTTGAATTATTTTCTCCCTCCCACTTCAACTTCATTCCACAACACAACATTGCAGCAGCCTGCTACAAATAACAGCCTCCCCGCTTTCAGGCCACCACCGCTCTCCTGCTGTCAGCACAAGGGCATATGTGCTCTTCAGCTTCCTCAAGCGAGTTATTCTGAGCCCTGCTAAGAAAAATCTATGACTTTACACCCTGTCTGAGCCTCAGCAGCAATCACTAACACTACATTTTCAAATTTAATCTCATTTCTGATTAAACTTTTCTCTCTCCCATTTGTAATCTCACTTGGCGCTGTGATTTGTGCAGTTCAGTATAAATATGTGCTTTAGAATTTAACTGGTTCAGCAATTTTGACAATGATTTCTCAGAAATTAAGCCTGGACAATTTGTTTGGCTGAAGTAGAATAATTTGGAACATATGATAGGCTGTGAAGTACTTTGTAGTGTAGCACACTAATAAATATTAGCGATGGACAACTCATTTATGACTGGTTGAAAGGGTATTAGGAAGAGGCTGGTGACAACATGGTGCCCTCTGACCAAATGCAGAAGCAACATTTTTGCTTAAAATACAAAATAACTGCAAAGCAAAGGACTACACACACAGGTAACAAATGTCATCTTCCCCCCAGGGAATAACCCGATTAATACTAGCAGTTTAAAATAGGACTGAACAACCAGAGGAAGATATCTGAAGACCAGGGTTTGTGTCTCAAGAATAATGAGCCCCAACCCATATGTGATCTCACTGCTCAACATGAGGCCATTGGACAACTACGGCTGAAAACTAAGCCTTTTTAAGCAGACTAAACACTTCAGACACTGTCCTCCAGGAGCTCTGAAGTCCATGAAGGACATGGAGCTGTTGGAGCAAGTCCAGAGGAGGCCATGAGGACGATCAGGGGCTGCAGCATCTCCCATATGGAGACAGGCTGAGAACACTGGGGTGTTCAGCCTGGAGAAGAGAAGCTGCGTGGAGACCTCAGAGCAGCCTTCCAGTATCTGAAGGGGGCTACAAGGATGCTGGGGAGGGACCTTCATCAGGGACTGTAGTGATAGGACAAGGGGTGATGGGTTCAAACTGAAACAGGGGAACTTCAAGTTAGATAGAAGGCAGAAGTTCTTCCCTGTGAGGGTGCTGAGGTGCTGGCACAGGTTGCCCAGAGAAGCTGTGGCTGCCCCATCCGTGGCAGAGTTCAAAGCCAAGCTGGACAGAGCCTTGGGTGACATGGTCTAGTGTGAGGCATCTGTGCTTATGGCAGGGTTTTGGAACTAGATGATCTTAAGGTCCTTTCCAGCCTAAATGATTCTATGGTTCTAAGGTAGCAGGATAAGACATAAACAGTCTCAGCCATACAGCCCCTTCTGCCCTCAAACCCATGTCGCCCAGTACTGGTGCTTTCCCAGGCAGCTTTGACACACAGTAAGGCACCCAGGAGCTGTGCAGAGCTTTGTGTTATCCCTCCCCAGGAACTGCAACACGTAGGTCCCTGGGAGACTCCTCAGCCTGGGAACACACGGATTTCTTGGCTCATACGGGAAATATTACACATGTGATTAAAGTTTCCTAAAATTCTTGCCAAATAATCTCTTCCTAGGTCCTAAGCCATCCTTGCTAGATATCTGTGATGTTTATAGTAACTGCTTCCTCAGTCTTACAACTGATTTGTTTTGTATAAACTCCTTTAGTCAACCCACCTTACTTTTAGTTCTTTAGCAATGCCTGAAGTTTGGTTAGGGTGTTTTTTTCTGCTCCAAAACCACACATTCTTCTTCTACCTTCTCCACTCTTCTTCCTTACACACTTTTAAACTCCCCTTCTGTCTTCTCCTGTAAATTCTCCTGTTTCTTAGCCCCTGAAAACCTGCTCCTCCTCTTGTTTTTTTTCTTCTTTGCAGCCAAATTTACCCTACGTGTTCTCAGTCACCCCAGATATTCCCCTGGTGGCCTGAGCCTACCACGTCCTGACTCAGCTCAGAATAAACAAACCTCTCCACCAGCTCAGTATCACTCATATTTACATCATGCAAAGTTTGCAGTACAGAAACACCCTGATGAACATCACTTCTCTGTGGCATTTCAGAGTTCATCAGCAAATATTTAATACCCACCTCCATGAACCACCATTCATCTGAGATTAATTTCCCATATGAATCAATACAGGAGGGTCAGAGGAATTAATTTAGGGACCTGAGAAATGCACTGGGTGAATGTATGTGTCACGAAGGATGGAAAAGGAGGAGCAGAGAGGATGCTTTTACTTTTCTATAGGTTGCCAGCAGCCTCACCTGGCAGATTCAATGTCCAGTGTAAATCTCAGGGTGCTCACTCCTCGTGCTTTTCTAAATGCTTACAGATCTGCTGTTGCACTCTCCAAATGAATCAGCAGCACTCAAAGGAAGGGAAAAAATGCAGTAATTGCTGGGCATTCAGTGTAGCAGATGGAGAGAGCAATAATCCATCCCCCCAGAACAGTATCAGAAACCCAACATATTCTCTGGTTGATGATCCCAAAGGTCTTCCTTCTCCCTCTCCCTCCTCTTAGCAACATAGCCATTCTGAATACATAGGGCAATATACTATGTAAGTCCCTACACATCTCCTCCTCCACTCAGCTGCAATACTGATGCAGACAAAGGTTTTCTGCTCAGTAAAAATCAGTTATGCACACACAGAAACCCTCATCACTGCTTTTCATGCCTTTGAACAGGAGGAAGTCCTCTGATCTACTGTAAACACTTGCCTTACAATGTCTGGTTACAAAGTGCCACTGCCTTGTGCTGTAGACTTTTCAACACACCAAACCATTAACACCTTTAGACCAAGGGTTTTTCTTTCATGTTATTCAGGACTGAGTCTCCACTCCTCTAAAAACTAAAGAAAGATGCATTACTAATGACTATCCAAATGCTCAGGTTTTAATTCTCCACTTCTATCTGCTCTGGTGGTCTACTGATCTGGGTATTTAAGCAGTCTCTTCTAGCATGGCAAAATTGCTATTTGTCTCCCATAATTAATCCAAGGTGCTGCTGGGCAAAGTAAGACAAAAGGACTCATTTAAATCTAGCTGGAATTTCTCCTAACTCAGTAATAACATACTTGCAGTGATGTTGAACCTATATTACTGTTTTTTTCCCAAGTTTTTATGTAAATACTACTGAAGGACTTCCTTACTTTCTTTAGAGAAATATAGAATGATAATCAAATATTGGCATTTTGCTGTAGTAACTATTTTAATAGACAGCAAGAATAAAAAAAAAAAAGCAATTGAAAATAGCTCCAAAACAAAACCATTCTCAATTACCTGAGCCAGCGTATAGCCCAATTACATTATCCACACACCTTCACATCAGAGCTAACAGCTAAACCAGACGTTCTGTCCTTCCACATCTTCATAAATACACCTCCAAGGCTTCCCTGTTTAACCATGTACTTTTAGTTCAGGCACAAGTATATATTTTTCTAACTATGTGAAGCAGCAGGAGAGACCATGACAGGGCCAATGTGCTAAGGAACGTGTAGGAGGCAGCAATAACAAACTGACACAAAGAAACAAGGTTGTAGTTAGCACAAACTGAGTTAGGTGGAAATGTTAGGGGGTTTTCTCTCTAATCTAACATGTCACCCCACCCACGAGACCTAGATATGTTACATCCCTCTGACATGACCAAGCCATCCTGTGCAAAGGCGGCTTGTATCTGGGTTACCAATGCTCTTCCCAAAAATGCTTTCATTCTCCAGAAAGCACCAGCAAGACCTCATTTTCAGCTGGAAGGAATTATCCAGTATGAAACTAGTTTCTGCATTGTCATTATCCAACATAATGTTTTCTCTCTAGTTATCTTGAGGTTTTGAAGTGGTGCAAAACATTTACTAGTGCCTGTGTGAATAAATTCAAGTATGGCTTACCCAAAGGCACCACCTTCTTCTTGCTTTCCACCTTGAGGCCACATTCCTGTAGTTTAGCAGTAATACTTTATCTAAGGCTTGGGAAGCTTTCAGCTAGCTGAGCAGAAGCAGCAACTAAAGTTGTAAATATAAGCAAGCAGGGACTCATCTCAGAAATAAGACAAGTTAGACTTTTGCTGTACATAAACTCGTATGTGCACACAGCAGACTAAAGTATTCTATGTATTTTAGTTTGCTTTTCTATATCCACTCTAACAGCAGTGTGAACTCCCATAGCTCAGGTACTCATTAGTCTCTGCCTGCTTTAGGCACACAGAACACATCAACCCTTTAGAAAATGGTTTCTCTTATCCACTTGATGTGATTGTAAGATTGTTTGATGTCTATCTCAGTATACTGCTTGGTATCTCAGATTCATGCTGCACAATGAACAGAGCTGGGCTCTGAAAAATGTTAACTAATTTACTGTTATCTAAAACTTTGCCTTGTGCTTCCCTTTCTCCTGTGCCATATAGAATCCCAGACTGGTTTGGGTTGAAGAGACCTTACAGCTCATCCAGCTCCAACCCCTGCCACGGGCAGGGACACCTCCCACTAGAGCAGGCTGCTCCAAGCCCCTGTGTCCAATCTGGCCTTGAACATTGCCAGGGATGGGGCAGCCACAGCTTCTCTGGGCACTCAAGAACATGTCCTTATTTTTATTTCAGTGCTTGTGTCCTATACTCAGGTCCACTGTTGTGGTGCTGTGGGTACCAATGGTAGTCCAGCTATAGTGGCACAGACCATGCTACATGCTGAGGTGTGGGGTTTCATTAGCCAAAGCTCTGGGCTGCCCCATCTAGGCAAAGCCTGATAACCAAACTGTAGGTGCATCTACACTACACACCTGCAGCACTTCAAGCTCCCGCATGTGAATCTAACCCCTCATGTTGTGTTTAATCAGAGGAGAACAGAGACAAGGATATTCTTACAGGGAAGTAAGCTAAGTACTTTAGCTTTCACGTTTGGCAGACAGCTATCTCCGTGTGCAGAACTCAGGACTTTTGTTTACCCATTTTTAAATAACATTTCCCATCCTGGACGCACAGAACAGTTCCCTGTAAATCTTCTCACTGATGTCTTACTGAGGCAGTCAACAGTCTGAACCAATAGCACTACCTGGGCTGTGACCTTCTCCATCCATCTTAATTAGGTATTAACTTCAAAAGCCTTTTTGCTACATGTTACCTGCCAGCATCAAACAAAAAGACAAACAACAGCCTTGAGTCATCAGAAATGTAATTACAGGGTCTCTTGGAGAGGTGGCTCTGCTTGCTTCTCTGGTTTTAACTCTAGGAATTTATAGCACAGAAACATCACTTTAGCAGTACTTAGAAGAGCCCTACAATGAAAAAATACACCAAGAGACACTTGCACAAAGTACAGTTTTATCTCAAACAGCCCTGGATATCACAGGCACTCACACTGCTTATTTAGTGCTCTCCCACCTAGATTTACAGAAGACATACTCCCCCTTGTCTTTTTTCTTAAACACAGGTATAAGTCAGCACATGCAGACTCCACAGTCCAATCTGTTGGCACCCATCAATCTATTTAATTATACAACCAGAATGACACAAACAATTCTGGGGAAAATGGGTTATCAGGCAGCATAAAGGTACTAAGGCACTCGAGCACATCAGCTGCATTTGCCATAGAAATTCCTCGTGCACTACTAACACAGTACCTGCATCCTGCACACCAGAAATGCAAAGCAGCAGCAGATGCCAAAATGTAGTGAGGAGTTCTATACAAACCTGTAGCACTCAAGGTACCTTAACCTATGTATGAGCTCACTCATGGACCTTGCATACTGCTGTATCAAAGCTATGGTAATAAACGATTAGGTCAAAAAAGGCAATACTAAGCATGCTCTGCAGATACGGTTTAATGTAGCCACAGGCTGCCGTGACAGTATCATGGTCCTGTTCCTGCAGACACAAACTGGGGGAAAAACAAAACCAAAGCAAACCAAATATCCCCACAGAATGGCAACATTTAAAAATCTGGACTAATACACCTCTCCTCATCCAGGAGAGGACCAGAGTGTGACTGTAGAGAGGAGGCCAACCATCTACCCCAGAAACATGTCAGCATTTATGGATGTTCAGCACCAACATTGTGATAAGGGAATGTTTGACGCTGCAGAGATGGGAATAACCAGTTGATCTCACCATTAGCCCTATGCCCCTTTGTGACTTGATGGAGCATAAGAGAGGAACACACAACTACTTTGCAGTCCATCCAGCCCAATAGCTCAACAGAGTCTTCGCACCAGCATCAATATTTTTCTGATGTATATTTCTATCTGATGTAATAACTCCTTTTTAATTCCCATGATGTTCTTTGATCTGAGGAGTGTCTGAAGCACCAAGGACACTGGCATTTACCAGTTTTCCTACTATTATGACAAAGCTAAGCTACTATGTTTAACAAACAAGCTCTTGGTCTTGATTCCATTAACATTCTCCCCCTTCTTCCCACAGGAGCTCAAGCATATGCACCATGCTGCTGAATAAAACAACTGTTTTCTGAAAACCAGGGTGGAGGCTGTGCAATGGGCTGCTAACCCCCACAACAGAACACTGCGACACTGCTTGTGACTGGGAAATAGCTGTATTTTACAGAGAAGACTGCAGGATTAAGAAATTTCCAAATCAGGCACATCCTTGCTTTAAATCTATTGGCTTTTCCTATGCTAGTATTTTAAAGCAAAGTTCCTTAAGAAATAGTATGAAGCAGAGTTTACAATGGGACTTGCAAGCAGCCCCAGTTTTTCTTTCATTCACTGACTTCAAAAAATGAACTTCTGTCATTAACACAGCAATAAAAACATTGGAACTGGGCAATTTATTATTGCAGCAAAGTGTTAAATAAGCTTCCCTCAGACCTGTTTATT
Source organism: Nestor notabilis (assembly GCF_000696875.1). NCBI lineage: Eukaryota > Metazoa > Chordata > Aves > Psittaciformes > Psittacidae > Nestor > Nestor notabilis. The sequence continues at coordinate 3,729 of NW_009928121.1, read as the reverse complement.
CTTCTATATATTTTAAGAGGCTTTCTGTTATTTTCCACGAGTTATTTTGAAGCTATGTCTGTTTATTCTTCTGCCAAGTGCTTGAAATACTTTTTGCAGAGACAACAAAAGGAAACAAATTGTTTCACAGAAAACAGAATAAGAGAATTTAATGCTATAGTGAAGGCCAAATCAAGTGTTTTTTAAACAAATCTTTAATCCACTGAAAATGTTCTAATACAATCAGAGAACACTGAAGCAAACAAGAGATGCAGATCGAGCCATTTAGTTGTCAGTGCAGGAGAAGAACAACCATTGGGTTCTGACACAGTGAATAACTTTTTGTTCCAAATGGGCGGACATAAAGTAATCAGAGCTGGAGTTGCAGGAACATCACCTGCAACTGTCGGGTGACACAAGGTGAAGAGTGCTCACTGCTGAAGCCTCCCACGTGCAGTTGTAAATATAACTGCATTAATGTGGATCATACACACTCCAAAGCCTTTGGTGAATACCTGCATTCAAGGGTTGCTCAGCGTACTGTGCGTGTCTTCCATGGGAAGATTTCATCCAGCACAGCAATTCACAGCTGGCTGCTGTGCTCCTGTCAACAAGAAAAGTTATTTATTCCCACTCCCTCACCCTTTGGATGCAGAAGCACCCTTCAGTGTGAATTCCAGCTCTTTGACCACTGTGCAACCCTCCACAGACTAAAAAGTTACTCTGCATTTCTCCCTTTTCCTGCATTGCCCTTGAGGAGCCAAGTGCTTCTTCAGTCTTAGCCTGATGCTTCCTGCAAATATACTCTGAGTGTTCTGCTGCCTCATTCTCATAGCCCCGCACTGCCAGCCTTGCCTCAGTTGCCAAGCTTCTCTGGGAGGTTACAAACCCCAGAATTAGGATCCCAAAAGGCTAATAATGGGTTTAAACTTAAACAGGGAAGCTCAGGTTAGATACAAGGAAGAAGTTCTTCCCTGTGAGGGTGCTGAGGCCCTGGCACAGGGTGCCCAGAGAAGTGGTAAATGCTCCATCCCTGGCCGTGTTCAAGGCCAGGTTGGGCAGAGCCTTGGGTGACATGGTCTAGTGTGAAATGTCCCTGCCCATGGCAGGGGGGGTTAGAATTACATGATCTTAAGGTCTTTTCCAACCCAAACCATTCTATGATCCTATGATCCCTTCTGATAGAGAGGTATGTCTGCTTGCCTGCTGAGCTGGGAAAGAATTTTGCCATTGCTGAATATAAAATGCTGTAGACCTCAGAGGTGTCAGGACACTTTGTGGAGTTCCTTCAATTTACCGAATTGGTTTTAATAAATGGAAAGATATTAATATCATTCAGCTGACTGTTCAGCAATTCTTACCAAAGCCCCAGTGATGATAGACTTACCAGCTTCACAAGTGAAATATAGGGGTCTGAGGGCTTTAGGGGGTTATTTTTGTGCATGTGTTTTGGATTTCGTTTTGTTGCTTGAGGGTTTATTTTGGTAGAAGACAAAAGTAAATTCACAACCATTTCTATCCAGAGCACTGGAAGTGACTTGTGTCTAAAAAAAGGACAGTCTCACCTCTTATGAGCAGGCTCAAGAAAGGGTCAGGTCACTGTATCAGTCCTTATTTGTTGCACAGGGGAATGTTCTTTTGTTTCTCTTAAAGACCCCCCGAAATACATAGAAGCTATTTACTGTGATCTTTCAGCTAAGATATCTCAGGGGCTTTTAGTGCCAAGTTGAGGCAAAGATGTGCAAAGAAAATCACCCCAGTGTGATCTAATCTCCACGAGCCTGCAAGAGATAAATTTTTCAGCCTGCACCAAACCAAATGCTGCTTTATTTCATTTGACAATTTTCAACAATCCCAATCGATATCTCAGAGCAGAGGTATCAGTCAGCACGCAAAACTTTTTCAATCATTGTGCTAAAGGAGGAGAAAACCCCAGGAGAAAGCCTTCACTCGCTCAGAGCTGCACTCGGAGATCAGGGCATGCCACACCGAGTATGCAGGGTAAATGAGAAGCCATGCGAAGGACACTAACACTCCACACAACTATAACACATAACTTCCTACTACAACCATGTTTTAAGAGTGGGGTGACGGACAAACATGAATGACATCTCCTGCAAGTCATTTCTGTGGAGACAATGTACCAAGCATTAAAAATGCTGAGCTATTCTGTGCTTCTTTATGCTCTTTGACTGCGCACCTTCTCATCTCAGACCTTCTACCACTCCACAGCCCATGGTGGAAGGTCCCCATCACAGGCCCATGCGAGGCAGGTAGCAACACTTGCTAATGGTAGCCCTGCACTTGCAGCTGCAGTCTTAAAAGTTTCAGGTCCCTTCACACTGCTTATGTGTTGTAATCTCATTTATCTCATTTCACAGGCCGTTTGATTTTTCAGTCTTGGTGGGGTTTTCTGCTGGTTTGTTTTGGTTTTGTTTTAAAAAAACACTTGGATTTTTCATGCATTTTAAACTTTAAGAAAAACTTTTCAAACCCAAACTTGTTGAAGCTGTTATTTGTTATCTGCATATTTCCTCCCCTCTGCACCAAAATACCCTCAAGTTAAAGCAGCTGAGCAGGTATTCTGCTAAGTTATGAAAGTCTCTTGTTGTCATTCTCAATATAACCTGATGTCTTGATGTGACCTAAACCCAGAAAACATACAAAATGAGACTGCTTTAGCACCTTCCTCTTCAAATAGAAGACAATAAGAAAAAAACCCAGCACATAATCATATACTTCCTGGAAATTCCTTCACCCCACCCTTGAAGGAAAACACCTGATGATAGGAGGGAGGGAAGTACCTCTCAGCTTTTTGGGCTGCAGCTACTTCATTTACTTGAATGATAAACAAAGAGAAACTTTTATTAAAGATGAAACAGCCCCCACTGTATGTAAAGCTCCTCAGAACTGTCAACCTCCCTCCTTCATCCACTTCACTGCATTTATATGCAGTCTTGAAACCAGAGTCCTTTTCTTGTGAAATAGCACCTTCTCACAGATACAAAGTCTCTCCCCAGCAGAAGGACATACTTCCTGTTATGCAGACCTGCTATTACTCCAAATCCCTTTCTGCAGGAAAGGCAACATCCTCTACTCCTCCTACATACAGTCACTACCCCAAGGAAAGAACTCCAGAACTGGGTGTCATAGAATCATTTGTTTTGGTTGGAAAAGACTTTAAAATCATTTAGTTCCAATTCCCCTGCCATGGGCAGGGACACACCATGATCTGGATGATGTCTTATGACTATTATCACACAGAGTCCTTTTTCCTCAAGAAGAGTACCAAAACCCACATTCACTTACAGATACTGAAAAACCCTCAGCATGCACTCCATGTTTAGCAAGATAGCTGTGAGTTTGCTTGTTGAAAGGTCAGCACCTTGCTGGGAATCCCCCCATCTTGGTCTCAGTTAATTTGGAAGTTCTTATAAAAAGTTAGGTCCCTATAGTCCGTATAACAAAAAGCCAAGCCAAACCAAAACCAATATGCATTGATTCAGCTCTGATTTCAACTGCCAAAACTCATCTTATTCAAGGCTGCTTAGGGAAGGAAAGCAATAAAACTCCACCCTAGACTAACAAGTCTTTCAGCTAGAACTTTAACAGCTAGAGACCATAGGGAAGATAAAGCCAGACTCTTGGAAGGTGCACAGTGATAGGAGAGGCAGCCATGGATGCGAGTTGAGGTAAGGGAAAGTCCAATTAGATTTTGGGGAAATATAAGTCAATTTTTTTATATATATA
>NW_009928120.1:1147-2431 GCF_000696875.1 Nestor notabilis | reverse complement strand
CGGCTAATCGGATTGGGAAGGCTCCCGTAATCCCAGCCCGATCAACCTCGGTGTCGCCCTCTCTCCAATATCACTAATGTCACTTCTATTGGCTGCATTAGACAGATGTTCAAAAGCTCCCTCTCGCTCGCTGGCTAAATCTGATCCCCTGTAATACTTTCACTGCTATTAAATCCACATGCACCCACTCTCCTCCCCCTCTTCCCCCACCCCCCACACCTCCCTTCCGCCATCCCTTTTACTTTCCTGAGTGGACCCTGGCTGCGTTTGATCGCCTTTTCCAGGGCAAAACGAGATCCTCTGGCAAACAGACAATGGGATTGCCCTCCCTCCCCATCTGGTTGTCTCCCACTGAACCCTGCCTCCTCCACTACTAAAAAAAAGTAACAAAAACAAACACACACAAAAGTCCAGCCAAACTAATACTGCCTAGGATGTGACTGTTGCTGGCAGTTCAAGGGATTTGGATTTCCATTCATAGAAGAGACAATTATAAGACTTACGTCTTCGACGTGCAATTGCAATTAGAGTGTTGGGATGCTATAGGTCCCCCTATGTAAATGTATAGGTGGATAAACACACATACCTCTGTGCAGATAGATCAGATACACATTTTCAGCAGGTGCGTCTTCTCAGTTTGTTTATCCGGACCGAGCTCTCTTTTCCTTAACACTCCTTTTAAAGAAGGTTAGGGAATACCCAGCCGGACTGGCTTTTAACTCCTATTCTTGTTCTTGATCAGTTTTCCCGGATACTCTTTTCTGCTTCACCTCTACTGTTCTTCCTTACTTTTTGCAGTCTTTTTTCGTTTTACTCGCCTTTCCCTCTCACAGGGTCACAATCCCCTTTGTAAGTGTGTGTTTTATCCCCCCCTTCCAGCTGTCCTTTTGTTGTTTTCTCTGACTAACCCGCAGAAATGAAACACATATGCAACTCTGCCTCCTTGCATTTTCAGATGTTTCTCTCACTATTGTCTGCTACAGCTCATTGAAAGTGCAAAGTGAAAACAGATGTATAAAAGATAAAAAATACACACACACACGCACCAAGTCCATGGCACAGAGAATAAATCCCATCAGAGAGGAAGACGGGGGGGGAGCGAAAAGAAAGAGGAGGGAGGAGAGAGGAAGAGAAGTGAAAGAAAGAAGAGAGAGAGAGAGAGATAGAAAGAGAGAAAGAGAGAAAGAGAGAAAGAAAGAAGAAAGAAAGAAAGAAAGAAAGAAAGAAAGAAAGAAAGAAAGAAAGAAAAAGAAAGAAAGAGGGAAAGAAAGAGAGAAAGAAGGA
>NW_009928120.1:0-946 GCF_000696875.1 Nestor notabilis | reverse complement strand
AGAGAAAAAGAGAGAAAGAGAGAGAAAGAGAGAAATAAAGAGTGAAAGAAAGAGCGAAAGAGCAAAGGAAAGAAAGAAAGAAAGAGTGAAAGAAAGAGCAAAAAGAGGGAAGGAAGGAAGGAAGGAAGGAAGGAAGGAAGGAAGGAAGGAAGGGAGGAAGGGAGGAAGGGAGGAAGAAAGAAAGAAAAAGGAAAGAAAGGAAGGAAGAAAGGAAGAAAGAAAGAAAGAAGGGAAGAAGAGAGGAAGGAAGGAAGGGAGGCAGGGAGGAAGGGAGGAAGGAAGGGAGGCAGGGAGGAAGGGAGGAAGGAAGGGAGGCAGGGAGGAAGGGAGGAAGGAAGGGAGGCAGGGAGGAAGGGAGGAAGGAAGGGAGGCAGGGAGGAAGGGAGGAAGAAAGCAAGAAAAAGGCAAGCACGGAAGGAAGAAAGGAAGAAAGAAAGGAAGAAAGAAAAGGAAATATTAATATATAATGTGCATTTTGGGTTCCTAATTAGCACAAAAGGGCATTTTCATAAGATTTGATCATTTCCCTCTGCCCGGACAAGAAGAAATCAATGGGGTAGGAATCTATAAATCAGCCATCATGTCAGGACAAATCAAAATAATGCTTCTATTATTTCAATCAATAAACCATTTTTATACCTAACATCTGATCTACACAATGTGTTTGTGTTGGAAATTTGCAGAGCCGCTTGGCACAAAAACAAACCATTAACATACGTGTCAATCACATTTGAAACTGTTGGAAATGGCCGGAGATTTCATTGCGGGGCTGACTTCAAAAACACCAGGAGAAACAGAAATGAACGGGGGAGCGGATCCGGCTGAAAACACTTCCGAAAGTTTGTCGCTTCTCTATTTCCCCCCCGCTCCCCTCCGCCAAGCCCTGACTGTCTTGTGTTTAGGAGGGGAGGGGAGCTGTTTGGGGAGTCGGAGGGGAGGCAGGACC
>NW_009928119.1:2421-2685 GCF_000696875.1 Nestor notabilis | reverse complement strand
TGACTGTTTTTGGGGTGTCCCCGCAGGTGGCGGCCGCCAGCAGGAAGCACTGAGGAGCTGAATAAAAGCGGTGTCGAGATGCTCGTGTGGTGTTTGTGTCCCTGATGAACCCAAAATGGGGGGAAATGAACCCAAAAGAGGAGAGGGGGAACCCCAAATTGGGGGGGTACCCCCAAAATAGGGATGGGGATCCCAAACGGCCCCAAAATAGCAAAGAGAAGGCCCCAAATTGGGGGGGGGGGGGTTGGGAAAAGAGGGGGAGTT
>NW_009928119.1:0-2395 GCF_000696875.1 Nestor notabilis | reverse complement strand
GCTTCAAATTGGGGAGAAATGGCCCAAAATAGGGGAGGGGAATGAGGATTGAGGGAAAATAGCCCCAAATTTGGGGGGAGTCATCAAATAGAGGGAAACGGCCCCAAAATGTGGGGTGGGGGGATCCTAAATGGTAGGAAAGTGCCCAAAAACACTAAGGAAATGCCAAAATAGAGGGAAACTGCCCCAATTTGGGGGGAAAAGCCCCCAAATGTTAAGGGAGTGATGCCAAAATGGTGGGAAAACGCTTAAAATGGGACAAAACCAGCCCCAAAACACGAGGGGGTCCCAAAATGGGGATAAAATGCCCCAAAACGGGGGGAAATGCCCCAAAAGCTGAAGGATCCCAGTTTAGAAGGGTTTGAGGTGATAAATGGGGTAAAAAGTAGGTGGGTTTGGGCAGTATTTGGTTAAAAGTTGGGGTTTTGTCCAAAATGGTGCGTTATAAAAAGTAGGTGGGTTTGGGCAGTATTTGGTTTAAAGTTGGGGTTTTGCCCAAAATGGTGCGTTACTGGGGGGGAAACGCCAATTTTGGGGTGTTCTTCTTCGGGAGTGAGGTCAAAATGCGCGTTTCGCCCCCAAAATGCCCCTTTTTAGGCAGAAGTGGAGGGTTTGGGGGAGCAACGCAGAAAATGGAGGTTTTACCTCAGAAAATGGAGAGTTTATCTCAAATGTGAAGTTTTCTCGCAGAAAATGGAGGTTTTGCCTCAAGAAGTGATGCTTTTACCTCAAATAGTGAAGTTTTTTCCTCAAAAAGTGAAGGTTTTAACTCGGAAAATGGAGATTTTGCCTCGAAAGTGACGTTTTTACCTCAGAAAATGGGGCTTTTCCTCAAAAATGAAGGTTTTACCTCAGAGAATGATAATTTACCTCAAGAAATGGAGTTTTTACCTCAGAAAAGGATGGGTTTACCTCAAAAAGTGACTCTTTTACACCAAAAAGTGAAGTTTTTACCTCAGAAAATGGAGGATTTACCTCAAAAGTGACGTTTTTACCTCAGAGAATGGAGGTTTTACCTAAAAAATGAAGTTTCTACCTCAGAAAGTGAGGTTTTTACCTCAGAAAATGGAGATTTTACACCAAAAAGTGACGTTTTTACCTCAGAAAAGGGAGATTTTACACCAAAAAGTGACGTTTTTACCTCAGAAAATGGAGAGATTGCCTCAAAAAGTGAAGTTTTTACCTCAGAAAATGGAGATTTTACACCAAAAAGTGACGTTTTTACCTCAGAAAAGGGAGATTTTGCCTCAAAAGTGACGTTTTTACCTCAGAAAATGGAGATTTTACACCAAAAAGTGACGTTTTTACCTCAGAAAATGGAGATTTTGCCTCAAAAAGTGACGTTTTTACCTCAGAAAATGGAGATTTTACACCAAAAAGTGACGGTTTTCTCAGAAAAAAGGGAGATTTTACACCAAAAAGTGACGTTTTTACCTCAGAAAAGGGAGATTTTACACCAAAAAGTGACGTTTTTACCTCAGAAAATGGAGATTTTACACCAAAAAGTGACGTTTTTACCTCAGAAAAGGGAGATTTTGCCTCAAAAGTGACGTTTTTACCTCAGAAAATGGAGATTTTACACCAAAAAGTGACGGTTTTACCTCAGAAAATGGAGATTTTGCCTCAAAAAGTGACGTTTTTACCTCAGAAAATGGAGATTTTACACCAAAAAGTGACGGTTTTACCTCAGAAAATGGAGATTTTACACCAAAAAGTGACGGTTTTACCTCAGAAGATCCAATCCCAGGAATTTGGGGCTAAAAACACCAACATTGGGTCTGATATTGGGAATTTGGGGCTAAAACCACCAGAATTGGGCCCAATCCCAGGAATTTGGGGCTAAAGAGGCCAAAATTGGGTCCAATCCCATTTAAGTCCCTTTGGATGCAAGAACCTGGAGCTAAAGGGGCCAAAATCGGTCCCATCCTCGGATTTTGGGGGTAAAGATGCCAAAATCGGGCAACATCCCGGGAATCTGGGGCCCGTCCCCAGCGCCCTCGGCCCCATTTCCCCCCTTTCACCCCCTTTTCTCCCTCTTCCATCCCTTTTGGCCCCGTTTCCCCCCGTTTTACCCCATTTCCCCCCGTTTCTCACCGGTTTGGCCCCTTTTTGCCTCGTGTCCCCCTTTTTTTGCCCCGTTTCCCCCCAGTTTGGGCCTTTTTTGACCCATTTCCCTGATTCCCCCCGGGTTTGCCCCGTTTCCCCCCGTTTTAGCCCCGATTCCCCCAGTTTTTGCCCCATTTCTCCCCGTTTTTGGCCCTGTTTCCCCTTATCTTAACCCCGTTTCCCCCGGTTTTGCCCCGTTTCCCCCCGTTTTCACCCCGTTTTCCTCCGTTTCCCATTTTCCCTGTTTCCTCCCAGTTTCGCGCTGTTTCCCCCCGTTTTAACGACGTTT
>NW_009928117.1:0-8193 GCF_000696875.1 Nestor notabilis | reverse complement strand
TTATTATTTCTTATATATTATTTATAAATCCTATAACAGCAGAGTTAGTTGATAGCTATCAAAAAGATGAGGCTAAAAGGCTGTCATTTGTCAATTTACTTTATTAACTCTGTCTCAAATGCAGCATAATTCAAACCAGAAAATATGAACTCAGAGCAGTTTTATTTTCCTTACTGAAAGACAATTTTCTTCTGAAGTTCAAAATACTAATTTGAAATTAGTAGTGACCTTTCTTTCAAGTCTTGTGTCTGCTGCTCACATCTCCATCTTTACTTGAAACCTTTGAACACCTGGTAATACACATTCTTCGGATTTCTGGAAGGATCCCAGTTCTGACAGTATTTTGGTATATTCACCTACTTAAAACTATTTCTATCAGTTAAACTGTGTGCTATCAACAGCTTTATATCAGAACAAAACCAATCTAGGTCTTACATTGGTATATGTCACTGTCCTGGGTTCAGCTACAGCAGTCATTTTTTCTCCTTCTTAGTAGCTGATGCAGTGCTGTGTTTTTGACTTTCAGTCTGGGAACAACGCTGATAACACTGATGGTTTTAGTTGTTGCTAAGTAATGTTTACTCCAACCAAGGACTTTCTCAGTCTCATGCTCTGCCAGAGAGGAGGGGAAGCCGGGAGGAAGCAGCGACAGGACACCTGACCCAAACTGGCCAAAGGGGTATTCCATACCACAGCACGTCATGCCCAGGATAGAAACTGGGGGGAGTTACCCGGAAGGCCCAGATCGCTGCTCGGGTCGGGCTGGGTATCGGTCGGCGGGTGGTGAGCGGTTGTGTCCTTTTCCCTTGTTATTCCTCTTATCATTATTATTGGTAGCAGTCGTGGTTTGTATTATACCTTGGTTACTGGAGTGCTGTTATCTCAACCCGTGGGAGTTACATTCCTCCGATTCTCTCCCCCATCCCTCTGGGAGCGGGGGGAGGCAGGAAGAGGGGGGTTGGTGAGCGAGCGGCTGCGTGGTTCCAAGTTGCCGACTGGGCTTGAACCACAACAGTCACCAAGAAAAAAAATACTAAAAAAGTATGTATTTAATGTTGGCAATGAAGCAGATCTCTGACTGTCTGGGCACTCACACTGACCATGATCATATGCTGGGGGGTGCTTCTGAGTCCCCCTGTAGCCTATTGACCCTTTTTTGCCTCTGGAATTAAATCTTTACTTCAATTCACGCTGACAAATTATGAAATTCCACACTGTGTGTATTTGCATTTAACTACAAAGACATAGAAAGAGAGAGAAAAAGCGCTGTTTCACTAATTGTTCTGCCAACACCTTTGAATATGTATTCCATTTTAAAAGAAAGGAAAATACTGTGTGACCAATCACCTGATGTTACTAGATAATTCTTTTTCTTATGCATAAGCATTGCAATTCAGAAGGCTTTGCCCTGCCACCCAGCTTTTCTTAACTATTCTAGAACTAATCTTGGTTTAACTGCCTTTGCTGTAGTTCTTCAAAGATCCATTCACTTTCCATTGAAATTCTATTAAAATTATTTGACTAAATTTTCTAACTGAAATGAGTTACTCTCATTAGACATTTTATTTTAAGACAAACCTTTTCCAAAACTATGAATGTTAAATTTACTACAAAACCGTTTCTCTGAATGTCTGCCAGTTCTTTTATTACAAGCTTAGACATGGAGAAGTTTTCCAGTCTCAGCTCAACCCATCATGGTTTTTAAAACTATTTTTATCATCCCACTCTTTACTGTTCTCTCTAAATCAAATGATCTAAATCCCTTTAATTTGTTTCCATTTATAAACCTGGTCTAACCTTCCGCCACCTTACTCACCCTTCTCTGGTCATTTCAAGTTCATGACCACCTATTTTGAAATAATTCTGCTTAGATCTTGCTTACTGTAATGTGTAAGTACAATTTTTATTCAGTTTAGTGTTGAGGGAACTTGTTCTGGTTCTCAAAGAGCCAGAATCAAGAATTAGCTGGTCAGCTAGCCAGAAGCCTCATCATTTGCTCCTTGCCCTGCTGCCTGCAAGCTCTGTGTTTGTAAAATATTCCTGTTCGACCAGAAACCCGCACTGGCAGCAGGTAGCATGCTTTGCTGTGTATCAGGCACAAGCTGATGTCAAAAAGTATAGGCTGCAGCTAGACAAAAAAAACAACATATTCTGCTCAAATACCATACTGAAAAGGAATCTTGAGAAAAGCATGTGTCAGATAATTTACATAAGAAATACGACATTCAACAAAATATAAATACCTAATTTAGCAAATGCTATTTGGTGGCTGCTATACTATCTAGCATTTCAAGCTTACCAACCACCTTTAGCTAACTTGGATTAAACTCCTTAAGCTACTCACTATGTCTCACAGATTCATTCCTTGGTGAGTACTAAGTAAACCCATAAGTTCCAAACTCTTCCCACCATACTTGAACTTCATCTGCTGCAAGGTTTAGAGGGACTCCTCTGTCCCAGAGTTAGGTATCAGACTGCAGCTCATGTACTGAGCCTCAGTGCCACTGGCCATGGGAGCTGATGCTGGGGAATATGTTCTAGGTCAACATCTGGTGCAACTTTCTTCCTTCTCAGTCCTGGTTCAGTCCCCAGACAGGTGTCACTACCCCACTGTAACACAGTATTGCACTATCCCACTGCTCTAACCCAGTGCCTTTTTCTGTTTGGGACAGGAGACTGAGCAATAATCACCCAGAAAGTTGTCTTCTACTTTGTTTCTGCTGGGATGACTCTGTTTACCTTCGTGGATGGGTATGTAGATTGTAAACCAGTTCACACACTGTACTGTTACTTTGTTGGCTGCTTATTTTATTTCTTTCACTCCTTTTTATAAAAACTCTTCTCCCATGTTGAGAATCACTTTAGGGCCATCAACACAGCCTAGTCATGACAGCTCCTGCTGATGAGAAGACACCCAAGGCTGAAAGCCATAATTTCTCACAGGAGATCAGAGCTTAGAGCTGGTTGAGCAAAACTACTCTGTATCCACACATTAAAGAAAAAGAAAGCAAGCAGCTGTGTTATGCGCCTTGATTAAACGGCCTCTTTATTCATCACCAATTCTATCAGACTCAGTTGAAGAAACCTTACCAACAGGCACTTTTTAAAAAGAAAAAAGAATCAAAATCTGCAGTCTTTATGTGCACGTACTCAAGTACCATCTCCAAGAAGAACATCTATTGAAATAATTAGAGCTAGAAATATGCTGCTCATTGACAGTCCAAGATAACCAAGGGTTTATTGATCTCCCTCTTCCTCCTCTTCCTCCAGTAAGAGAAAGAAAGAACGATAAAGAGCTGCTGTTGAGATAAAATGCACCGTACTTACCATCGAGTACAATGCATAAAAATTAAAATTTAGGATTAGCTGAGTTACTGTCAGTACAATATCAGTGAATTACTTTTTTTTTTCCAGCCTTACATTTGCCCCAAATTCTACTACAAGTGGGAAAAAAAAAAGGCAAAGATAATATCAAGCAGGTACATCCTGGGAATGCAAAGCTGCACAAGCATTATCCACAAAAGCAGACACCATTACTTGTTCACTTGGCTGGAAATAAGCCAGCTCCAGTACAAACTACAGAACCATGTTACCTGTTTTATTATTTTAGGATTGGCACTATAATACATGCTGCTGGCTTGCACTCAGCTGTCTGAGAGCACAGATGGAACAGGAGCACAACTGTCCAAACCTGTACCTGTAAACATGGCCTGCATGTCGCTGCAGATCTCTATTTATGGAGCTAGAACTCCATGGGCTACACAGAGTGAACCTGATTCTCCCTTCACTAATACTCATATAGGAAGTAATGTCACAAAAGACATCAAAATGCACCCATCGTCACAGATATTAAGTGTAATGAGAACCTGGCTTAGCAACATCGTCAAGGTATATTAATTCTCTCCACTGGTTTAGTGCTCAATTGTTTCCTTTTCCAGCCTCTGGGTTTATTTCCTTGCATTTTAGTACAGCCAGGACAGATCCTGATGATGCAATATGTGGCTAGATGCTGCATTTTTGTGCCTGAACAGTTAATATCTGGCAGCATATTAAAGCAGCACTTCATGGTTCCAATTTTCCTGAATAGAAATTAAACCACTACAAAGCCATTATATTATTAATTTCTGATCAAGTCACATTGATATTTTATGCAGAGGTTCCCCATGTTACGGTCCTATCTGGCAGGGTACTCAGTATGTTTTGGATGGAAACAACATCCTGAGCTCTTACTGATAACTGGGGAGTGGGTGGCAGTTAATTTAGAAAGCCTACATGATGAGAACATTTTTCTTTCATGTCTGACCACTCTCCTATGGATGTTTTGCAAAATGAAAACTTTTATATTACTTTTTCATTCAGTTCCTATTCTGAGATGGAATTAATTGATTTTTAAGAGAATCTAGAACTTGTTGCTAACACCTGGTTTTATCTCTTCCACAGTATACCTTACATCACCCAGAAGTTTCTAATTCAAACCCATACCTTTAGATTGAACTGGTGAAATCTACTTCCTTTTAGCTTCTGTTTCGTTTCTGTATTTCTAGGCACAGAGATCATATGTTTGTTCAACAGCTACCACATCACTAGTTCTCTACAGCAGTCAGTCACCTAGAAAAATCTCCAGATTTGGCTGACAGTATTCAGCAGTGGAATTGTTTTACACCATTTGCTGAACTTTCCATGTCTTAGATAATAGTACTGGTATTATCTAAGGTAAACAAAATTTTTCAACCTGAGTTTGTGAAGCACCAGTCTTAGATATTGAATATTGTAATATCTTTTGTTCTAAAACGGGTATCTTCTCTTCCTGAGGCACACAAACAAGTTCAAACCACCTCTTGACCTTCTCTTCAGTGACCTTCTTCTGTTTCCCACCATGAGATATACTTCAGTATTTTCTTTCTCTAAACCATTTGTTTTAACTGCAGGAGTCACAACTGAATACACTGTTTCAATATTACTCTCACTAACATATATAGAGGTAATATATTTTTGCTGCTCTAATTAATACTTCATCTATATATTTGATGATGTCTTTAGCCCACCTAAATAAGCACCATATTGGACACTCTTTTCTTCATGTATTGCCCTGCATCTACATATCTTCAAATTCATGTGGCTTGAGTACAGCCATCTTTTCTGTTTGACCAATACTTTACAGGTATGATGTGTCCTGGACATTCTAGCATTTACTTTATTTTACCACTTCATTATCCATTCTATTACCTATAAACCTGAAAAAGTTCCCATGCAAAGACCCCTGCCCTCCCCCAAACTCAATTTTTTACTTTTGTACATGCGAAATATATTTCTTCTCTGTTTCTGGAAAAATAATTCATGTGGTTATTTGAGCAAATTTTAACCAGCTCATTCACTGAATGAGTTAAGCAGGTTATAATCCTTCCAGCTATACACTGTATATCTTCTATAATGTCTCAGTTTACATACCAGTGTAAAGCTTATATCGAGGCTAGACTCTTCATAATGAACCACCTTCCAGAAGACACCAGATCTTTCCCAGACTTTATAGGCCACTTGAACCATTTAGTCCTTCACCTTGACTAAGTAAGGTGATGAAGGTTAAATTGCAGGATTCTCTTTTCCTCATCCTACCTCCCTGTTCAGTCTTTTTCATATGACAAAATATCTGTAGAGTAATATCACACTTCTGTGGTATAGTCTTCACTCTTGTTTCTGCTGAGCTACCTGAGAAAGCAGGTGTGAGTCATCCACAAGGGGACTAAGATGCAAAAGACAACAAGCATATAAACAACTAGAATCCTAAACTGGTACACAGATTAATGTTTTACCAGCCCATATTCATTTTTGCACAATTTATAAACCAGACAGATTTTCTCAGTACTTTGTGTGACTTGGAAAACTCTTTAAATTCATCATATTGGAATGAAAATTTCAAGTCCTGGTCAGTATTTTTGAAGAATTATCTTGCAATATCCACACACTCGCAATATCTGCAAATGATAGTACCATGTGTATGTGCTTATATGCGCAAACACACACAGAGAAATTTAGTATTTCTGTGGAATCTGACAATTAAGCTTAAGCAATCACATTTGTGGGTCTGAGGTGATATGCTATGAATCATTTACATCCCAGATTATTAACTTGATCAAAATAATGTCAGCACTGCAGAACACAGCTTTGATCATTTCATAAAGTAAAAACTGTTAAATTAGTTTTAGGAAGAAAGCTCAAGTAGTCGGGTTGCTTGACAAGTTCTCCCCATGACAGATTACTGTTTTAACTGATTAATACTGTTCTACTCACTCTACAGAACCACAAGGTTCCTGAAGTGCTGTACATGAGCCACAATGCACACATGCAGGAGACAGTTGTATAGGTCCTACAAACATGCCTGCCATACAACAGTATCTGTTCAACAACAGAAACTGTGAAAGACATAGGAACTGCAAATTTATTAAACAAATACACTTCTGCTTGTTTGTTTGGAAGACAGTTGAATGAGAGGTTGAAATTTCCAGAAACGTCTGCTCAGCAGCCTCCTAGCCTTGCTCATTGTGGTGATTCTAACTGGGGCTTTGTAGCAAGTTACAGTTCTTGAAGCTACAGAGATGCCAGTGAGAGTGATAATGCTGAGTGATCTACCAGCACCTCAAATAATTGTACACCGCATCGCAGATCTTTAAAGTGTGGCGTAGTTAAGTAAAGCAACATGAACGGACTATGAATGAAGGTAAATAAAATTCTTCCTAAATAATATTCATTCTTCGATATTGTGCTGGTTTTGGCTGGGATAATGTTAATTTTCTTCACAGTGCTTCAAAAGGGGCTATGTTTTGCATTTGTAATACCACTGATAACACAGGGATGTTTTTGTTGCTGCTGAGCAGTGCTTACACAGAGCCAAGCCCCTTCCTGCTCCTCACCCCACCCCAACAGTGAGCAGGCTGGGGGTGCACAAGGAGCTGGGAGGGGACACAGCCGGGACAGCTGACCCCAACTGACCCAAGGGATATCCCACAACACATGGTCTCATGCTCAGCATAAATCTGGGGGATGAAGGAGGAAGGCGGGGATGTTAGGAATAATGCCGTTTGTCTTCCCAAGTAACCATTACGTGTGACAGCCCTGCTGTCCTGGAGTGGCAGAAGCCCTGCCTGCCTATGGGATGTGGTTAATGAATTTCTTGTTTTGCTTTGCTTGTGTGGATGGCTTTTGCTTTAATTATTAAAGTGTCTTTATCTCAACCCATGAGTTTTCCCACTTTTACTCTTCTGATTCTCTCCACCATCCCATCCAGGGAAAGGGGAGCGAGCGGCTGTGTGGGGCTTAGTTGCCAGCCAGGGTTAAACCACAAAAATTGTACAGTCTGATATATACCATATATAAAAAAAGTTATGTTGCACATTATAAAACATAAAACAATAACAAGTGCTGTTCCAGTTGTCATATACATGAAAACTTTTTAATAGGGTAACGGTGCATTTTGGTACAATACCCTTAGCATATTTACATTTCAGTTGTGAACCTTGTCACAATTTGTGATATATCTATCTTGAAGCTTTTCTGTTGTTGTTAAATCAATTTAAATATTTCTTCCTTACATTAATAACATTTCATGTAGCAAAATCCAAAAAGATGTTTCAATTTTCATCACCTTTTATCCCTTTTCCCCATCCTCATCCATAGAAAGAATTATTGGTCTGGAAAAATATTGTTCTGTTAAAAATATTTAACACATACCACTCCATTGGTCTGAAATGCACAGTTCGAATTGCTATTTAATCCAAATAATTTCTATTATAATCCTGTTTCCTCAGGGCTTTAAAGAAAACAAGTTTATACGCCCTTAATGTTCATTAACTGTCTTTACTTTAGACACTAAAAACATTAAAAAAAATTAGTATCAGCTTCAGTCCCCTTTAAAGAAAAGAGGACCAAATATTCAAGGGTACATTCACATAGAGAATTCAAGTGTACATAAGATGCATACACAGAGAGAAGAGAACAGATTGTTTCTCAGTGATTCGTTCCTTACTCAGAAAACTCCTTTCCTCCTTGACGCTACCCAGATTTTTGGGGAGGGCTGTTCCATTACACTAATATTCCTAAATTTACATTCTTACCTGGTAGGTGGGGTGAGAGGAAAGAGAGAAAGGAAATTATCAAAGTATGATAAGTATGTTGTTGCTGCGTTGCTTCAGCCAAGAC
>NW_009928116.1:0-30608 GCF_000696875.1 Nestor notabilis | reverse complement strand
GCTCACCGGGAGGCGGAGAAGCAATCGAGGTGCCACAACAAAACGCCGAGGTCCACCCTGGCAACGGCACGCACGTGTGTGCGAGGTGTGCTTGCCAAGGGGTGGCTCGGCTGGACCTCGGAGGCAACAAGAGCTGCTCGCAGCTGCGCTTCGTTTGGTTTCTAAAATACCCCTTGGTTTTGAAAATACGTTCCCCTGAACACCATTAAGCATTGCGAGGTCCATGACCACTTTAAAAACTAAGTGTTACCTACACTCACATTTCTAACTGCATTGAAACACCGCCAGTTACAGGACTGGAAACCCCACAAATGCAGGAGTAGCCCCAGATAAGGTGCTGGGGTTTCACTTGCGCTGGCAATCAGCAGAGCGCTGGTGCTGCACACAGTGCTCTGGTGATGTTCTAGCTGTCTCAACCTCTGTTTTATTCAGTCGTGAAGCACATAATCAGGCTTTTAAGTTGTTTCTAGACTTTAAAACAAAACAAACCAAAAACAATTTCTTGAAATTATTCCAGTAATCAAACAATAAACCAGCCCGAACCTTGACAGAAATTTACTTTTTAGAATCATAGAATCACAGAGTGGGTTGGGTTGGAAAGGACCTTAAGATCATCTGGATCCAACTCCCTGCCATGAGCAGGGACACCTCTCTCTAAACTATGTCGCCCAAGACTCTGTCCAGCCTGGCCTTGAACACTGCCAGGGATGGAGCATTCACAACTTTGGGCAACTTGTCCCAGTGCCTCACCACCCTCACTGTGAAGAACTTCTTCCTTATATCTAATCGGAACTTCCCCTGTTTAAGTTTAAACCCATTACCCCTTGTCCTACCACTAGAGTCCCTAATGAAGAATCCTTGTAGGCCCCCTTCAGATACTGGAAGGCTGCTCTGAGGTCTCCACGCAGCCTTCTCTTCTCCAGGCTGAACAGCCCCAACTTTCTCAGCCCCTGATCATCCTCGTGGCCCTCAGTACAGACCCTAGCACATCTGTATTTTTACAAATTGTCCCAGAGTTTTTGTGTACAAGCTCCTTTGAAGCACACAAGCCAACACTTGTTATCCCTGATGCAGATTTGGCCGTTAGCCACATCTCTTTCTGGTACCAATATTACCAGATACCTACACAAACGAAGCTGCGGCTCCATGCAGTCACATGCATTAGGACTAGAAAATTTGCAGTTAAAATCAATTCTTAGTTTGCTGATGGTACAAAGACACCTTTCAGGTGCGGAACTGCTACGTGCTCCAACAACGCTGCTACAATTGCGACAGCAGCACTTAATTACAAAGCAAGCCAAGCAGACTGGGTGAACTTTGCACACAGCAGTTCAAACAAATCTTGAATCCTTCCTGGTGATAAAACAAACCTTCCTCCTTTGCTTTTCTAGCCTATTTGCAAATCCAAAAAAACAAAAACAAAAACAAAAACAAAAACAAAAAAACCCAAACAATTTTGGACAGTTTTTCTAGATGATTTTATTTTAAATTAATAGTCAAATGAGTCGAAAAATTCCTAATAGCTTCAGAATGATCAGTTGTTCACTGGAAAGATTGCCCAGATATGTTCTGTACACAACAACTGTACAGAACTGCTTTTATTTAACTTTCTCATTACAGTTACGAGGAGTCTTGGATTATGCTTTGTAACAAGGAAAAAAACAGTTTGGTTTGATCTGGAATGGTATCTTTTTGCCCCATTCACTCTGACAATTTATTTTACAGCTCAGACGACCATGACTGTAATTCAGAATAGCACAAAACAACTAACAGGAGTTGGCTTTAGACTAACAAATAGCCTGGTAGAATTCAGTACAGTAAATTGAGCATTATTTTAGCAATCTGAAATGTTGAGGACAAAGGAAAGCTGATGATGAGGTCTGAGGAAGAAATCCGAACATGAGGCACCAGAGTAGTAGCTATTAAGAAGATGGGTAGAGGCTCAGGAAAAGACTGGATGAATATAAGCTGACTCAGGGATAATAGGAGTAAGAGAGGGAACAAAATTTCTGGCCAGAGGCTATCAGAGAAGAAGAAGCAGAGAAGAACAACGGAGCTTCCAGTCGCAGAGAAGCAAGGAAAAATGGCCATCATTGCAGCAGTAGTGAATGTTTTTTGGCACTCGTGAGCTCAGCTTTCCAAGTCTTCAGATAAGGTTAAGAATTTTTATAAAAACATAGCAGCCAGGGTATTAATAAAACATTCCTCTTCAGTTTCATTGGTTTATAGGTTGTGCAAATGAATTCCTATTATTTATTTTCCAAGAAAAACGCAAGGCTGTGTTCCTTGTTCCTGATGGTTAGAAATTCCTGTTGACATAAATGGAGAATTACCAAAATGATATTGTTTAGCAAATCCAAAGTTTGACATACCCGTATCAAAAAACCCTTTCAGATGTTCTAAAATAAATGTGCATATATTTATAATATTATTCCTTGAAGCTAAAAACAGGAGAGCAATTACCAATACAAATATTTCTCCGTGTAATCTAATTACAGCTCAAATGTAAGGATTTAACATATAAATCACCCCAGCTGCCAATGTTTATAGTTTATCAAGAAAAACAGAAGTACCACACACATTCCATAGAAACCATTTGTGCAAGACAATGTTAATTTATGTTAATACTAATAGAATTGCAAAGGTGTCTGCCAGGGAGATAAAGGAGATACATGCAGAGAAGTAACACACAATCAGATTATTTGACACCAAAGAGCAGTAGTTGTGTGGTTTGGCAAGGTGTAACAGAGAACATTCCTTCACCTGTCAAGGACAACATGTTCTGGTTTAGTGACATAAACAACTCGTTTAATTTTCATCCTGTACTTTTCATCCTGTACAAAGGTAAGCACACCTATAGAGAATAGAAAGCCCTGAAGCTATAAATGCATAATGAACTGAAGCTCAAAAGATTTGTTCATGTCACTACGGTTGCAAATAATATTATAACCTGCCTTGTTAGTACATTTTTTGGGGGAACATGTCTGAAGTGGTGCACAACACTTTCTCTGTCTGTTTTCCTCCCTTCTCAACTTAGGTTCAGAGACAATCTGAATGTCTAGGACAGCTTGAGCAGATGTGAAGTATTGGGACCCTCTGTTCTTCTCCAGCACCCCTGCATTAGTAATACTGAACATCAGGGCAGATTTAGGCTCCTGGGGCTCTAGCAGCCTTCCCTCCCACCACCTGTATTTACTGAACTGAATTTAAACACTCCTACTGAGTTCAGTGATACTGGATCAGGCTTTGTTGCCTCCTACCTCTGTCCAGGTAATATCCACCATTGGTGTCAGCTTTGAGATTAGTTCATTATACCAATTGTTCCAAATAATTTCCATTGCGTTCACAAGGAAGTTTTAAGTACCCACTTGCATGGGAGGACTGGTATTGTGGGGTTGTGCATGTTCTCCTCCCCACTCTGGCTTTCCACTCTGTGCTGATATCCCTTTTACTTACTATAATGGCAGGGTTTCAGTTACAGAGACCACAAATCACTGCATGCTAGTTTTACCTTAAATCAAATTCACTGCTGTGCATGTCTCTCCTCTGATCTTGCCTCTTCTGTAAAAGTCACATGTCAATGATACGACTAAGAATCTTCTTAGGCTTGGTTAAAATTTTCCTCCTTTTTCTGGAGGGGAATTCCAGTTTTCAAATTCCTTCCATCTCTAACTGAGGCTCCAGCCCCTTACTTATAAAACTAAGAGTATCTGTCTGCCAGATCAAACATTTCTTACACCTCTGCCTGTTTATACAGGGTACTCATATGCCTGATGTCGGGGTGATTTAGCAGACTGCCTTCCAGTCGTTTTCCCTGTGACTTGCTATCACCTAACAGCACACTTTTCAGCCCAGGCTATTTTCAAGCGTCTCTTAAAAGTTTGTAATATATGTTAGGCAGTGTTATAAAAAACACCTGTAAAGCTTAAAAACACAGAGATTCACACTTCCAGTGCTCAAACCCTCTAACAATCTAGGCACATATTGTAAGAAATCCTATTACAATCCAGTAGATTTTACAGGCTCAGGCTGTTAACTGTAAACTAAGGCAGAAAATCAGCATCTTTGTTAAAATTCTGCTGCTTCCCATGCCTACTGGAAATTATTTATCAAAGAGCCAAGTCTCAATCGAATGTCAGCATGCTGATTTTGCAATTTAAGATACACCTGTTTGCTACAGGACATGTTTCTGATTAAGAGCATTAACCCCAGTGCCTGTAAGTATTTTTCTCTGCTGATGAACTTAAGTCCTGTTTCAGATATCTCTGGCACTGCTCTGCAGATAAGAATATTCTAGAGAAAGCCATGCCTCTGACTGTCCTTGGAATGCCACCAGCTATTTTAAGTCTCAAATTAACTGAACTCAGCCCTAGTCACAAGATCAATCAGTTCCCTTGGAAATATATTTTACGTGAAAAAGATTTGTGAAAAGTGTTTCTTAAGCAATGCAATTTCAATTCAGCCACTGCGGCAGCGCATATGCATCATCAAACTGTTGGCTGGGGATGAGGTTGCTTGATCTATTATGGGAATAAGAAACACACTGTGCTCCTATTTATTGCTTTTTACCATTTGCAACTCACTTGATAAGTACCCTTGCATGAAATTGTCCATACTTCCCTTCTGAATACTTTGTCACAATTTTCCAGCAGTAATCAAAAAATAGTCTGTTAATAACATGAATTGACAAGGTTTTTAGTCTGACCATTGCATTCTCACCAATACCTTGCAAAGAGATAATAAAAAGGCACATTCTTTGCCCTGACAAGTCACAGTTGCATTTTCATATTCTTGAACAAACAGAAATGAAACAGTTCTCCCAACCAGAGATTAAAAGAATTTAATTCACTCAACAAGCAGAGGCAATGTAAGAGTATTTATCAAAGGTAGGAGGATAAAGAGGAGGCATAGTGTTTTTTAATCACAGTTTGTCCTCTGGTCTTTTGCTGTAGTTAAGTGTTGCTCAGGAACCAGCTTGTCTTTGGGTGCCTTCCGTCACATCTCAGATTAAGTGGCTTTTTTTAGACCTATTGTCTGTAAAACAGGTAACCCGCATACCCCAGTGACTTTCCAATTTGGCTTTTTGTTGTGCAATAGGACAGATAATGCTAAGGCTTGCGCCCTGCCCTCACTGTGCCTACCCTTTTCTCTCTTTTGTATTCCTCACTGTAAGCCTAGTTTCTTTCAGGGAGTGAAGAACAGCAGTGACCTGATATAAAGTCTGGCACTTCCCTAGCTTGTATCCTACAGTGTTTAAACATTCTGTAAAACAGGGTACACTTTAGAAAACACAGGCTTACAACTGATTTCATGCCTCTAATAATAGACTCTCAGGTGAGGAACAGTGCATGTGCCTCATGTAAGCAATCATACTGTCAAAGTAGACAGACATATACAAGCTACAAGCTCAGAAAAACAGTTTTACAAACTGCCGATTAGGTTTTGGTTGTTTCCATGCAGGACGAAGGCATCAATTCAATATTGGGAAGGCCAACATGGAGTGAAGAAGATAATTTCTTCCCTGTGGCTTTAGCATAAAAGGATTTATGTGATTCTCACTGTTCTCACTGAGGACTGGCCTGAGTGTGTATTTCATTTGACTTCATGGCTTGTTTGCTTTTCTGTGTTATGCAGTGCGTATTGGTGATAAAGTTACATTTTCTGCTAACATTAATAGCTAGAGCTGCTGAATGCCAGTGTGCGCTACTGGAATCATACTGTCTCTCTGACCAAAACTTCCCTGAACAGAAATAGCAGTGTGCTTATCTGCCCTAAATCAAAACAGTCATCACACTTCCATTTAAAATATTACTGATTCTGCATCTGTATGCTGGTCTGGTTCAAGCCAAAGAACACTGCGTACATTAGGATTTCACAACTTAGTAATCAATCTTCAACAATATGGGTTCCCATACAGGCTGTTGGAATTTGATGCAATGCTTGTCATAGAAGAAATAACAGTTCTATTTAAAATATGACAGGGAAACTAACAGAAAAGTACTAAGAAAAGAATGAGAAAATAAAAGATTGAGAGTATTTTCACATTTATCAGCATGTCCTTTTTCCAAGGCTTTACATCTACTAAGTTCTTTGATAAGAACTCATTCTGTTGTGCTAGTGAAGGATATTGTAACATTAACTTGTAAAATGGCACAGAAGGTTGTTGCTGCTCTATTCTTTCTGTTGTTAAAAACTTCAGTGATACTGTTAATTATCACAGGAGGACTGCAGGGCCCTGAGTTTTCATCTTGTTACATAGATGAATGAAACACTGACTGCTTGATATCAGCGTATTTACTGGCAATTTGGAGGTTTTGTTCTTCCTGACAGCAGTTTTATATGTGCCTCTGAATTTCTTTTGATCTGTAGAAGTACCAGTGAAAGGAAAATAAAGGGATGCAAGTCTAAACACCTTTTATTTTATGAAACAAGATTTTAATCGGTTTATATTGAAGTTACTGAATGAGTCCTCGATTATTTGATCTTTGTTTTCTGATTTATTAAATCCATGTCTTGTTCATTCAGATCAACTCTCACTGGTTTCCACTGTGTATTATTGATCATAGCAAAACTCGGACAGGCAAAATACTACGTTATCTCACCCAGTTTGAATTAAACACGTCCTTGTTACATGGAATTGCATCTTTTCTTAATCTACTCATTCAGGTGACTGACAGGAAAACTAATAAAGGTTGGTAGAACAAATAAAAAATGTTTTACTGTTGCCTGAGAATATTCACCCGGCAGTTTCATACCACTTAATTCGCAAAATTTTTTACCTGAGGTATACCAGTAAAAATGAGAAATAATTACAAAGATGTTAATTTTAGTGCTATTCCAATGGGGAACCTGAACATCACCTTCTGAACAGGTTACTCCTAAGAAACCTTCCAGATTTTGTCTCTCAAGTTTGTATTTCAAGTTCACAGCATGAAGTCCAAAGACACATTCAGAACTTAAAGCAAAAATCTCATGTTTCTTTTACAGATTTCAGCTCTGATACTTGGCTGCTTCTGCTCAGCAATAACCCCTGATGATGTGAAAGCCCCCAGGACGTGTGGAGAGGACAGCTGAGGTGTAGGGGGCTGCTCTCCTGGTCTAAAAGATTTCTAGAAGTGAGCTGTGTTACAATTTCACTACTACCAAGAGAAGAGTTAATAGTAGTTAAACCCTGATGTGATTCTGGAGCTGAGTTTCATGTCTCTAGTACTTCCTGGCAGTGTTCAGACTCTAAGCTTACCGTGCAGAACGTGGGACACAGCTGCATCCCAATACCTAAACTGAAGCATTTGTAAATGGAAATATACTCCCTGCTATTTCCTAGCATAAAAAGAAATTCCAAAACCAATATTCCCAAACTGAACTTTGCCAGAATAATACAGGTTGAGGGTTTTTTATTAAACATCACAATAAAATTCTGTAATATTACACTACATTTACCACACAAAAGTCATATATAAATTCAATAGATGACACGGTCAATTTGGCAGTGTTTCATCTTAGTTATCTGATTGTATTAATCTTACATATCCAAATTCTCCTTGTTCTGTCTTTATATCTCTCCCTGTTGGAATCCAAGCCCTAGAGTCAAATAAGAAAATTTCCCCTACTCTTTGAAATTCTTGGATCAAAGGAATGAATGACAGCTCTGATCTCTGAGAACAGAAAAATGCATACTTTGGTAAGATCTTGCTCACTGTTAAGAAACCATGGGTGGAGACACAGAACATGGTTAAAGCAGAGTTAGGGCCAACCCATGAAGTCCAGAGCTCAGACTTCATCTCCAGTGGAACTAATGTGATTCTTGGTGTTAGTGTTCAGATTCAGCTGCACACTGAAAAGTGCAGATCCAACTTTTTCATGTTTGGAACATTATGTTTAAATATGATAAAAATCACTAAGCTTCTCTCTAAATAAGCTTAATTTGATCAGAACTCTGAGCCCCACATGCCAATCTGCTGTTTGTTCCTAGGTTTCTGATCCATTGCCATCTCTTCAACTGTTATGAAAAGCTGTCACCTGTAATCAAATGCAGCAGTGACATTAGCTGGTTTGGAAAGCTCCTCAGGCATTAGAGACCACTGCACAGCTAAGTGGTCGGTGTTAACTGGTTCAATTGGACTGCTGGGGAAAAAAGTTATCATCTACAGCATAATGCATCACAAAATGCAAAGAATAAAACAGTCTACATAAATTTGGGCGTGCTGGAGCTGTAATCAGCTTGGATGCAGACCCAGAGTAACCCATGTAAGAAAAGCTCTGCCCTATTCTCAGGAGCCTCCATGGGCCGGAGACTCTGGTCTCCAGTTCTGCATTGCCACCTCCTGGCCAAGTCCCGGCATATCGGTCTGAGAGGCTGTGCCTTAGCAAGAATTTCCAAAACAGAGCAGAGGTGGTCAGTCGAACAGGTATTTCAAGCCTCCCCTCAGTTTGCTGTGAGGTTTTTGTCTTACTCTGGCCCTGTGGGGAAGACTGGTGAGCAACAAAAGATGGGGCACAAAGGCACTGGGGGTTACTGTTTGCATTATATGTAAACGCATGTGCAACAGTGTAAAAGTGTTTCCATACATGTGAGGTGTGTGGACTGCACATATGACATTGCAGGTCCTCGCTGCTTTTTCAGATTCCAAGCTAAGCTGAGGACCTGTCAGTGCATGAGAGAAATCCTTACCCATCCACCTTGTCAGCCACATGTGTTGCCAGTTCGCTTCTGGCAGTACTTCTTTACTAGTACCCAGGACAGATGGGAAGTGCTCTACAGCCTCATTTTAATTCCCTTGCTTCTCCATTTACCTCACTCTCCTATTTAACCAGTCATTTGCAGGAACACATCACATTTGTCCATCACAAAAGTAAAGCTAGGCTTAGAAATATGTTCATTTAAAAATGAGTTACAGCTAGTGCCTTCTTACCACACCTCTTACCCTGGGACTTGTTATCACCCCTCTGACAGGTATCACTGGTGTAGTGGCACACAGGAGCACTCCTCACCCACATCAGTGCAAAGTCTGATGGCTTAACTTAAGCTGTTGTGCAAGGTGTTCCAAGCTAAGCTGTGGGGTTTTGCATGGACCATAGAAAATGGCCATATATTCTCTTGTCAGCAGAGCTGAGAGGGGCTCACATTCAGAGTAGGTAGCATGCATCTGGGAGCTGTAGCATTGTGAATTCTGGTATTTTTTTCTGTGAATATTTTGTGCCTGATTTCTACCATGTCTTTCACTGGCGGCTTTTAACATAAGTCTACATAGAGCTTGGTCTTATTTAAAGTGGAGTGAAAGACTCATTATTTCACTTAAGTATTCCTCAACTTGAATGAGGGTATGAAACACGAAATTTAGAAAATGCACCCTCCCTCTTACAGTTTTACAGATGTATTTTCCATTTAAATCTCAGAAATACAATAAAACATTGAAGTGCTGAGTGATAAATAAATATAACAAAACCAGCAAAAAACTTAAATGGTTAGCATTACATAGCTTTTCTACTGTGCCTCTGGTGTTATGAATATGCCCAACTTTAAAGAAGTGGAACAGCCATTTTAATTAGATTTTTAAAATAGATTTTGTAGACCTGTGAAGAAGAAGGAAAATATAGGCCAAAAGATGCCTCTGACTGCAGAGAAGCTCATCATGCATCGGCAGCATCCTGGTAAAGAAGATAGTGTTCCCTAACCTGACCACACTGTAGGAAGAAAGCATTGAAGCTCTCACACAGAAAGAGTGCTTAACTGCTTAACTAACAGATGTGCAGAGGATCTCTACGTATTTGAACACCTTGGGACAACATACCAAGATACAGGGAGACCTGAACTGTTGGCAGTGGTTCAGAATTCCTGCATCAGTAACTTTATACGTAGTTTTCCAAATAATTTGCTGAAGGTCTTACAGTATATTATGGCAAAGCTAAGGCTAGTTTTTGGATGCTTCTTTCCTCTGGGCAAATAATACATGCCAGTGCTCAGGACTGGCAGCTCAGCATTTTTCACCACATTCCATAAAGAACACTACAAATGTTAAAAAAAATAAAAAGGCCAATGGGTCTGCTGTTCCTGAAATAGAGCAGAAGTCACAATTCTAATAGAGAGGCAATTCTCAGACATTGTTTCTTCCTAGATGCAAGTCATAAACCAAATTTTAACTAGATTTAAAGAGCTGACAGGGTAAAAGGATCAATATTTGGGTTCCCAGTGATGGTGGTGACATTGTGAGTGAAGTCAATAGCTGTAATAGGGATGCTGACTTTTGAGTTGTTTTTCAACTAGTCATCTGACTGCTGTGAAACTGAACGTCTGTGTTGGTATTGACTAATGTATATGTCACTGTAATTGTCAATGCATTTGGTATTTTTTTCTTGCTGTAGGATCATCTTAGAGTTTTTAACAAGCGTGCAAGCCAGAAGGCTTCATTTTTTATTCTGTAAATACAGTGGCATAAAACTGCACTGTTTTAGTTCTTCATTACAGCTGAAGATATTTTTGGACATTTCCCTTTATTAAATGATGAAAGGTTTCATTCAGCTCAGGAAAACGACTGCTCTTGGCAATCACTTACGGCACAGAGAGCAAGGAATGTCTCTCTTCTACCTTTTTTCCCCTGCATCTCTATTGCTTATCCAGCAAGGGGAGTTGTATGAACAATGCAGCCAATTTCTCTCACATTTAATCCTAAAGAAAAATAAACACCTGTGATCTTTAGTAAAGCAAGTTCCCCTTTGTCTACACCACTGTACAACAGGTCAAATATTAGACATTTATGAGAGACTAATTTACCTTCTACTGATTCAGTCTTAGTTTTGCAGAGGAATAAAGAGTCTATCACGTAATTAGTGTTTTCCAGGCACTGGTGTTGGATACTCCTCAATACTAATTTTTTTGTATTGGCTGTCAGTCATTAGCAACTGAGTACATGACAGCTGTGCAATCCAGGTAGAAGAGACATGAATGTGGTTGAAAGGGAAGGTCTAAGTTTGTTTAGCTTTTTATAATTTAGTGCAGTACTTTTAAACTAACAGAATAGTCCAACATAAGCAAAGGGAATTAAAATGGAGTCCTAAATTCATTGACTGTGCATGTCAATAGATATTTAACTATGGATAAAATGAACTTGGGCCATCTATTCAGCATATCATTTTTCCTGTACCTTACCTGTATATTGGTCTGTTTCATTACTGAAATGTATTCCTCCTGCTGTCATATCTTGGTCTACCCTCTTGCCTCTTTTCATGGAAGTTTGGTTCTTACTATTCATTTATCTTACTGTAATACTCTGTCAGGATCAGATCCTGTAACAAGTTGTCTGCATGGGTTTGATTTCATTCCTAACCCTGTGCCCACAAACGCTTTTGTACTTTTGGGGTACGAGGAATGCAAGTAGACCCAGGGAACAATGGCAGCAAATAGACAAATTACATGGTCCACATTAAGCTTGTGCAAAGCTCTCTGTAGGATGTGGGCTTTATTCTTATCAGGTTTATCCAATAACTTCCCTCTGAGAAGTTTTGCTGGCTGGTTTGGTCATCATCTTTGGTTCTCACGTCTCTTTCTGAAACTGTGCAGTGTCACAGTGATCTTTTTGCCCCCCATCATTAGACATTTGTTAGACCAACACATTATCTTTCATTCACCAAGCTGGACCCTGTAATAAACTGAAAAATAACTGGCCAGATCCTAAAACCATTTGGCATTAATGCACAAGGAATTAATATAAAGTTATATGGGACCCTAATAACCAGATACTTATATTGTGCTTTTTACCTTAATGCCTCTAAAAAACATGCGATGTGCAGCTCTGGTAGAGCTTCCCGTTTGGAGATAGGCTGTTATACTGCAACCTCCTTCATTAGGTGTGCATCTAAACTGTAGAGCAGAAGCAGCCTCCAGGCCAAGTAGAAAAACCTCAAAGACATGAATCCAGAACTTCACATCTAGCACAGCCTCTGAAACAGGCTTTTTCAAGTGGCTTGCTCAGTGTTTCCTCAAAGTTCCAGAGCCATGGTCATGACAGTCAACATGACAGTTTGCAAAATATATTGATTTCCAGCCATACTGTCCTGCTCTTCTGTCTACTGATTATATCAGCCTGACATGCTCCTAAATCCAGATAAAAAAGTAGCAGAATTTTACTGAGATTGAGTTTGTGTTATCCACCTCCTTCATCACACAGTCAAAGGATGCATTAGCAACCACTTCACCAGGGATAAATTTATGTGGGTCTTGCCACACACAGAGTTGTTGCAGTCAGGAATTGTTTCAGTCAGCCTGGGACAAGAGAAATCTCCTTTTCAAAGAATGGGTGAGGCAAAGCCAGAGTTTATTCTGGAAGATTTCCATGCCAGACTAGGCGACAACGTCAGATCCTCTCCTTCCTTTAATCAAAAGGGTGAACTTCTAGCATGTGCCACTGTGAACATGTTTGTTTGTTTGTTTAGAGCATTTTGATCAGGTGGAAATGGGACACAGTCACTAGGATAACCACAGAGCAGCCGGGCTGGGAGCAGCACCTATGGAGCTGTGCAAGGCTTGAACTTGAAAGGAAGAAAACAGCAGACTGCACAATCTCTACCTCACCGGGCAGGATCACCACGCTGTTGTACAAGGAGACGATGTAAGGAGGCTGTGGCTGCACATACGCCATGCTGAGGGGTTTCTAGGAATGCCCCCATGTCTGCCTGCCCGAGATCCTGATGAGTATAAAATATTGTGAAACTGTTGTAGATATTTGCATTTAAGGAGGAAACTGAAAATTCAGTGGTTTTGGCATTTTTTTCACAACTTTGGTAACCTTCAATTAATAATCTTAGGCTGGAAAGAGAAAGGTGGAGCTTGAGGCATAAACCTGGTGCAGTTGCACCCTGATAACTGTATGCATACACACAGGCTGGGCACTGAAATGCATTTGAAATTATGAAGAAAAAAAATAACGTGGATCTACATTTGATAGTGTCGGGAAGGAATTGCACTGCTTCTGAAGATCACCTTACCTCTGCACTTTAAGTCAGGGCAACTTGACTTCTTCCGGGTTTTCTGCCTGAGCTAATGTGCCATCGAGAAATGCAGGGGCTCAGTACTACTTCAAAGTCCAGTTGAGACCCAGGGATGAATGTGCTCCATTATCTTCCTCACAGTCATTTTTCCTGGGAGCCCTTCCTTTGTTCACTCTCTCCTGAAACAAAACTTATCTGCTACCCTGTTCAGACTACAAAGAAAGTGATTTTCCTTCCCCTTTCATCACTTGTATTTTTCCAACTATCACCTTATCTCCAGCCTGAAAGGTAGGATAAATTATGTCTTCATTGGAACATAGCTCTAGGCTTCCACTTAAATCATTCCAGATGATGCTTTAGCATCTAATGAGAGCAGAGATCCTGCTCCATGGATTTAGCTTAAATATATATAGGTTTGAAAGGTCTGCAACCAGTAATCATCAACCTCTGCAACCTCTGTAACATCATTATTTATTAGATACTAATCAAGAATAAGGATCCCAAATTTGCTCTCTATATATGTCTAGGGCTTGAATAAATATTTTCATTGCTGATGTTCAAATTATATAAAATAGATGTGGATGTAAACAGAAAGCTTTTTTTTAATGGCTAACAACTATATAAGTACGTATAAATAAGTATAATATGCTTGATTTTAAAAGATAAGAAATGTATTATTAAATGTCAGATAAACTTTGAGTTTGGCTTGATTTTAGCTCAATTTCACATATTAAAGACAATAAAATATATGTTCATGGACTAACATTTTAAATTATCACTGCTGATGGATTACACTGTTAAGGGAATAATCTCTGTATTTTTTTATGCTAGAGTTAGAGTGGGAGAATTTGCAGTCAACTGTGTCAAATTTCTGAATAAATGTTGCCTAAATGTGTTTTTACTGTTATGGGTAGATTTAACAAACCAAAACTGCTTGGTTTTAATAATGAGCAAAAGAACAACAAAAGTGTTCTGTTTTGACACAGGTTCTTGTAGTGAATGGGTATCTCCATCTGGAATTTTATTCTGGTATTTCTTGCTAAAATAAGAAAGATTAGTGTATTTTTATGGAGTATCTCTGTAACAGCAGTAGACAATGGTCTACTCAAAGGTAGAGAGTCCTTAATTCCTGCCCCCCAGAAATGATAAACTGCTGCTGTGTATTTACTACAGTTTTTCTTTATCTTTATTTAATATGTGCGATTTAGCTCCCCAATAGGCAATTAATAATGTATTTGGACTTGGGGTTTATTTTTATTTGTAAGACTACTCTCTAACCAATCTGGACTGTAC
Source organism: Nestor notabilis (assembly GCF_000696875.1). Classification (NCBI taxonomy): domain Eukaryota; kingdom Metazoa; phylum Chordata; class Aves; order Psittaciformes; family Psittacidae; genus Nestor; species Nestor notabilis. The sequence goes on along the minus strand of NW_009928116.1, from coordinate 16,331 downwards.
CTGGCCTCATTTTTCAAGCTTTTCTTAAGACCCAAGTTATTATTCCTCAGACTTCTCAAGCCAAGTCACACATCAATGTTTTCCAAGTAACAACCACAATTAAAATCCCTTTATTTTTTTTAATTGTATTTGTGTTTGGGTGAGTACCCAAGTAGCCAACCAAGAAAGGTAGTTTCTTGATGTGGCCTCGTAACCTTTTGCACTTGCGCTTTTGCTCTGACGTAATGGGTAGTACAAAGCTGGCTTTGTCAAAAACAGTCGTGTCCTTGAGAACTACTAAAATGGCTTATGCATTCCTTAAATCATGACAGACACACGTGCATGCACACATGCACACATTCATGAGGGTAAAGACTGTAATAGTTTAGAAGGAGTCATTGAAATGCCTCTTGTTTTTAAGTAAAACATTAAAATGCGCTTAAAACGAACCTACTGAACTTTCAGCTGCCCTTTTTGTGTATCATTTGTATGGACATGCCTCCTCTTTTTTTTTTTTTTTTTTTTTTTTGTTGCTGCAAAGCTAGCAAACCACTCCTTTCTAACGTGAAGAGAAGGCAGAGCATTAATTGTTTGGGTGGCACTTGAGGATAACAGCTACAATGACTCCCAGGATGATTTAGTGATCCAGAAAGCTGAGCATCAAAGCGTTTCTCTTTGTTTCACATTCTCACAAAGCGAATCTATAGAAGTACTTGATGTATGCGGGTTTCCCCCCTTTTTTGTACTGCAAGGTGCGTTCTGGCTTTCTGCTATTGTCCCACTTCTCTGTTTTTCTCCCCAGGCCACAGTGCCCGGTGCCTGCTCCTGCCATTAATTGCTTTTGTTTACAGGTAACTTGTATGTGTTGCCACGCAACTCATTGCACTTCTGAAGACCCTTGAACGCTCCTTTCTCATCTGATAGGATGGCTGTGTGCCAGCAGCTCCTCACTTTTCATATTCAAACCATCTAGGTTGCGTAAGAGGCACGATACTGGATGCCACTGCTTTGGAGGGTTCTTTATGGTGGCTTTTAATACAGAAGAGCACAAGCTGGATGCTTCAGAAAAGGCCATAGAGCTGATTTTCAAAGCAATTATTAGTAGTCAGACCCACTGTACTGGGCCAATGAGTTTTCACTGAAGAACCGAGACAAACCTATCCAGTCGGCTTATACAAGATGGAGACCACTTCACTTTGCTCTAGGAAGTCTGCAGGCCTGGTTTAGCTGTACTTTGAAGTTATCTGCAATCTCATGCTAGTGAAGTTGAAGACCTGCATTACGTAACTCTCATCATTTAACAAGTTTCTCTTAATATGTGAGTTTCCTTAAATATCCTAGTATCAGACCAAGGAGCCAGTGTTTAACAATGTCAGAGAATGAGATGGGGATTAGTATTATTTCACCACTCTAATATATGCCTGGATAAGAATTTTTGCTTGTAAAGCTCTGGAATTCAGTTGCAAGGCAGAATTAACCTAAACAGAGAAAGTTAAGCTGTATATTTTCTTACGTCTTGACCCAACCCTGTGCAGCTCAGGTGGAATTGGATCTATTTTTATTTTCACCTTTTTTTTTTTTATTCCTCCAGATGTGGCATCTGCTAAAAAAGTTGTGCTTGTGGCTACCTGTGTTCTTATGGGTTTTAACTTCTCATTGTGTTTAAACTTACTCTTTTTGGATTCAGCTGGGAGGGAAGGGAAAGAAGAGAAGCAGCTGAGCAGAGAGGGAAGCAAGGGTTGTCAGTGCTTCCACACTGCTCATTGTATCCAAAAAAGGGATGGAAGAAAGATCTTGTCATCCCTTAGACTGTGGTTCCAAGGACACTTCTGGTGACTTGTGCTGGTGCAGGCAGCTCCCTCCATTTCACAGGTTCTCATTCCCACAACCATATAGTTCCACCAGCTATGCCTTCAAACCTGAAAATTTCTATGGGAGCTGGAAACTAGCAGCAGAAATTGGAGAAGTGGGATGAAATGCTTATGTTTACATCGCTACTGAAAAAAAGACCCTTGGAGCCGCAGGCTTACAACAATACCTGGGCAGCTGCAGATCTGGAAGAGCCTGTGAGACGCTGGTGTATGTTTTATCTCAAACTCCTTGCCCTGTGGAAGGTGGACAGATGGTAAGGGTACTTGCAGCCAGCTTCAGTTTGTGGGAGGGTTTATCTGTAATAAGGTCACTATTTGGCTGCCTCTTCAGCAGCACTTATTGACTACTTTGTACCATCTCAGGAACACAAAGATGCAAATTTGAAGCCCAAAACAAGTCTTTCACATAATGCCCAGTACTGTTCAAGTGCTTGGTGCTTTACAGGTCATCAAAATCTGGCCAGTTCTTGAAAATAATTAAGACACTTTAAGTCAAAATTCAGGAATGTTCAGTCAGCATTATACTGTGACAGAATTCCACCACGTTGGATCACATAGCAGCCCTGTAAAGACTCTTATGCTACTAATTAATGTACTGTTATGCTAGACAAGGAAACCAGCAATGGTAGATTACCTGAGTCAGTCACTCAAGGACGTGTGAAAACATTCATTTAACAAAGCTTCCACCAGCTGCGTGTGATCAAGAGTGATATCTCGAGGCAGGAAAGGATTCTCACCTTTCTGTGTATGTTTGATGTGTTTACACGTTCTGTTTTCTGAAATGGTTTCACCTGCAGGATGCGGCTTAGCAGGAGAATCCACATGGCATTTGTAATAGATCGTAGTGTACAACAGGGGCAATGCTGAAGTTCTGGGTTACTGTGGAGGATTCCTCAGCACTCTGCCTATATTGTCTTCTGGAAGGTGTCCCCTCCTCTGCCAATTCATCTCCCCTGGTAGGCAGCAGTGGATGAGCTGCCAAAGCTGAATGACAGCTGCTGCCCAAAGGGGAATCAAACCCAACAATTTCCAGGAAAAACATCCTGCTCTGAGCAGATTCCAAAGTTAATGAAGAATTATGTGGGAGACCCTCACACTGAGGGATATGCCACTTTTTGAGTTACCAACAGGGTTTTCTGTCATTCAAGACTTTCAAAGCCTTACATTTTATGGCTTACCTAATTTACATTATATGTGGAGGAAAGGTGCAGAATTTCTGGACCTGTTTTGCCTGACTGGTAGCCTCAGCACATGCTCTTTTTCCATTAGAATACAGCACTAGCTTTATTTATCTTCTCACCCATTGTACAGGACATTGCAGGCCTTTGCTAGTCTGCTGGATTCATGGAATCCATACTGGAGCTGACTGAATAGGTCGCTTGTCCACATTCACAATCTATCTTTCAACAACCAGAACAAACGAAAAGCCAAGTAATGCTGCTGGTTAGAAGTTTCCCCTATTGTTCATCAAAAATAATCACATCATTAGCTTAAAGCCAACTGAGAGTTCTGAGGAGAGTGCATTCAGTCTGCAAGAAACAGCAAAAAAAAAAAAAAAGGTAAAAAAAGGAAAAAAAAGCTGTAAGAGTATTATTTTTACAGATGTTGGAAGCTATTTAAGAGAGCTGCCCTAGGTCTGGTACCTCTTCTTTCTCTGAAGTTACCCCAAACACTTTATAAATGCTTGCTCGAGCTTGTGAATTTGATACTATTGTTTAATACAATGATGTGTTTACAACACTGGAAAGTAATGTTTTTCTACAATGGAGGGATTTTTTTGTATAGCTGTGGTTCCATTCCTTGATGTGGGTCAGGTGATCTGTACACAGTCAGTGCTTTAAAAATGTTACAAAAAAAAAAAAGAAAAAACCCCCCATCTTCTAGATTTCCTATATATTAGATCCCTTTTACTCCCTTGCAAAATGCCAAGAACCTAAACAAAAGCCTGTCTATCTGTGAAGAGAGCTATCGGGCCAAAGAGAGTTTTACTGAGCTTTTGTTCACCTGTTTGGTTTGTCTGAAGCATTTCACGAGTGCTGTATTTCTGAATTCTGTTGGTCATCTATTTTGTGGGAATTACTAGCCACTTATACTGAATACACATAGATGAGTATACAGAATGCCTGCAAAAAACCAAAACAAAAACCAAAACAAATATAATTTTAGAGGCTTTTGTAAAGGGAATACTAAGCTTCTTTCCTTTCTGTTTCTTTCTTTTCCTTTCCTTCTCTTTTCTTAGACCTAGTCCTAGTCGAAAACAATCCTTTGCTTTTGGGGCTTGAGGCTCAGTGCGTCCTGTGCTGTTCCTGAGGTGTTCAGGGCAGGCACAAAAGGCTGGAGTTCCTTCTGTTCCAGCCTTGCTCCCAGGACATGGCATTTACCAGCAGTAACTAACCACAGAAAAACCAAACCCTGTAAGCACGATTTGCATATACAGCACAACACCTGCAATGGCAAAGGAGGACAGCACTCTTGGTTTCGATAGCCATGTCACCCAAATGAGTTGTATCACTATTATATGTTATGACTCATTATGAAGAAGACAAGGTTATTTCCCTGTAACCTGAAGCTTGTGAGTTATACTGTTTCTGGACAGCACTATTAAGTCCAACTTAATAGGCTTGCCTTAAATAGCCATGCAAATAGGGTGTTTAAACAGTTTTCTGTTAAATACAAAAGGTTCACATTTGAAGGGCGTTCTCTGGCCTTGGCATTACATTCTCAGAATTCATATTCTGCTGAAGGATTCATATTCAAAGACAGCTGCTGCTTCTGAGCAGCTTCACATTGCCATCAAGGTAAGAAAACAGTGCTGATATGCACTCCCAAAATCAGATGGAGTAGAGGGTAGGAAAACAGCTCTTAACGTTGTATCTGCCTCTTCTAGTTCTTCCCAGGCAATTTTTTCTATCTCAGAGCAGGAAAACAGGAGGCCTGTCGTAGCAGTTCATACAGCCATGACACAGTGCATGGGATGACACCTTGGGGTTTCACCTGGGATTAACCTCAGGGCAGAAGGGCTGCCGCATGGCCTGCCAAATGGTTTGAAGGGATATTTAGGCCCTTAATAACAAAGCAGTTTCCTCTTCTTTATATAAGGGATAGAAGGAAGCAGCATCTAGTAGCAGTAGCACCACAGGAGCTCCTCATCAGCCTCCTCCTCACCCTGCCAGGCTCGTCACAGGAGGAACCTGCGTGGGGCACCTTGGTGGCTGTGGGCCTGTGTCTGCAGGTTGTCCTCTCACATCTGGGTCCAGAACACCCTTGGGTCATGGCCACTGCCTCTTTGAACAGCTTCAAGGGGTGGTGGGTGCTCTGTTTGGTGTCCCCTTTCAGTCCTTCATGGATCCACTTTCAAGCTCTCAACTTCTGTACCCCTTCCCTTTTTTTTTCTCATTTGTTGTCCTCTGGAATCAGTTGATTTTCTTCTCAAGTTATTTTCTTTTTTTCCAGGCCTTTTACTTCTGGGAAAGGCTTGAAGGTTTCATTAGAGCCGGGAGCAGATAGGGTGAGTTGCTGTCCTGAGTACCGCTGGTGGTTATTTGGAGAACTTGGGAGCTTGGCTGTGACCCAGGAGGTTTAACCTGCCCTGAGGTAAGGTGCTGGGCTCCAGGGGTTGGCAAGAGACTGGGGTGTGGTAAAAAGCCCAATTGTTCTGTCAGGTTGCAGGGGTGGGAGCTCTGCTTGCCACAATGGAGAGGGAAGGAAATGTCTGGGTTGTGCCTCTTGTTCCTCCTTTACTAGGGTGGGTTTGAGCCCAGATCTCAGTTGGTGTGCCACCACCAGGGGGATATTTAGAATAAGAGGATTCCTAGGCTTTTATTTTCCCCCTAAAGCCATGCTTTTCCCTTCCATTTTAGCAGATTTTAGCAGTTTCTTTCTATGACTTTCTTAAAAGTAATTCTGCCTGTCAGAAGTTTTTCATCCCATTACAAGTGTGATTTGTATCTGCTAGTAACTGTCTGGTGAGCAGTGTGGGAAAGAATATAGGAATTTTCACATAGACAGTGGTTTGCTGGGTTTTCCTGATAGTGGCAATATCTGGGATTTGGTCTGTGGTTTAAAACTCCAGGCTGGAACACGTGGAAGGAAATCATAGTAGCAGGTTTTTTCCAGAATGCCTTTATCTTTGGGCAATGCAAGTGAGGTCAGCTTCCAGACATGAGGGTTGTATAACCAGAATATAACTGGCCCAGCTGAGGAGTTTGTACTAGAGATGTCAAGTTCAGCTGAAGGAGTTTGTATCTGGGCATTTTCAGTCAGCTGAAACTCAGCAAGACAGTTTCCCAATACGAAGCCTTTGAGACCCGTAACGTTAGAGAGCACTGCTGGATCTTGTTCTTCAGGACATCTGAGAAACTACTTGCAGTTGGAGAACACACCTGCAAATTGCAGGTAGTCACATTTGACTGTGCTGGGGTTTCAGCTCTTGTAACAGCCACGCATACAAGTGGACAATAAGTGGTACCAGTGCTGTGAGCTGGAGTTTGACCAGTGCACATCTTTTACGAGGCCTCAAGGTTAAATGTACACCTAACCCTACATTATTATGATGTTTTTAAATATAGGGTGGCATTATATAAATGAACCACTTTACTCAGCAGTTTTCTGCAAATAATAGGCACTTTATTAAAAAAATTCCAGATCAGCTTACAGCTTAACCCCAGCCATTGACAACCACCTTTAACAACAAACCTCTGCTTTTCAGGGAATGTGGCTTGTGCAAAATGCTGAGAGATCAAGCCTGTGCCTGACATACTTTTTAAAGATCTTAAAAACTAGGTACCTCAAATATCCTACAGACTGACAGCTTAAACAGTTCCTTGCCTGTGTTGGGAAGCTGCCGTTTGTTGAGTGGCAGACCCTCTTACTGAGATAGTTTGTAGCAGTTGAAGTATTTCTTTACCAGCATAGTTTATAAGAGCAGTATCTAAGGGAAATAGTCTATTGATAGCATATGGTCTAACAGAGAGCGAAGAATTGTTTTGCCAGTCTAATTACCAAGCCACTGGCTTTTCCTTGCACAGGCTAAGTCATTAATTTTGCACTTCTTACAACATATCTAAGCTGGCAAGAGCTTTAAGCACCATCTGTGCCTGTACTTACTTAACAGATGAAGTAGAAGCATCAGAAAATTCTGATAATCTGAAAAAAACCCAAAATGGTGCAGGTACCATTCAAAATATCTAGTAGCACTCCCCATGCCATTCACCAGCGTGCCTTCCCGCAAAGACAGTCTTTGTTCCAAGCATTTGCAAGCAAAATGTATTTAGTGGGGCTCATTTTCTCATGAAAGCAAATGGCCTGGCTGAAGCAGGCTGGGCTGTATCAAAAGCAGCATGACCAGCAGGTCAAAGGAGGTGATCCTGCCCCTCTACTCTGCTCTTGTGAGACCTCACTTGGAGTATTGTGTACAGTTCTGGTGTCCTCAACATAAAAAGGACATGGAGCTGTTGGAGCAAGTCCAGAGGAGGCCACGAGGATGATAAGAGGGCTGGAGCACCTCCCATATGAAGACAGGCTGACAAAGTTGGGGCTGTTCAGCCTGGAAAAGAGAAGGCTGCATGGAGACCTTATAGCAGCCTTCCAGTGTTTGAAGGGGTCCTACAAGGATGCTGGGGAGGGACTCTTCATTAGGGACTGTAGTGGTAGGACAAGAGGTAATGGCTTTAAACTTAAACAGAGGAAGTTTAGATTAGATATAAGGAAGAAGTTCTTCACAGTGAGGGTGGTGAGGCACTGGAATGGGTTGCCCAAGGAAGTTGTGAATGCTCCAACCCTGGAGGCGTTTAAGGCCAGGCTGGACAGAGCCTTGGGTGACATAGTTTAGTGTGTGGTGTCCCTGCCCATGGCAGGGGGATTGGAACTAGATGATCTTAAGGTCCTTTCCAACCCTAACTATTCTATGATTCTATGGCTGTGTTTTGGGTTATCCAAATATAAAAGGTCTTTTAATCCTTCTGCAATGACAGAATGACTAGCAGTGGGACCATGGCTTGGCTGTGCTAGGGATACCTGCACCCCTTCTACACTGCAGAGCTCAGGGTGGCTGCTCCCATGCAGAGGGATACATGGTGGCTGTCACGCAGGCATCGGTTCAGTGGTGCAAGGTGCTCATCTGTCACTCAGCTGCAATGACAGATGGAGGAAAGCTTGAAGATTGCTCTTCCTCCACCATCCTCTACCTCCCACAGGAATCTTTTGGCAGGTCTGGTTATTTCACCCAGACATTAAAAAGCTTTGCTTTATCGTCTTCTCATCACTGCCAAAAGCTCTGAATACTCTCATGTGTCAAAAATCAGCTTTGCTTTAGACCTCAGATAATTAAAAATCAAACAGAAGTTGTTACAACTTTAAAAAAGGAGCTTAAAACCTGTGAGCTGAAGATAAACTGGGGACTTGCTCATTTAAAAAAAATGGTTTCTCCAGTTGACAAGGGTTTAGAAAGCTTGTGTTTATACATACATACCTAAAATCTTTCCATCTCTTCACCAAGCATTGATGTAAATAAATGGAGAAGACATTCGTTTCTCCACACATAAAGACTGCTTTCTTCAATGTATGGTCACAACATGAGCAGGGCAGATTTTTCTTGCTTCACAAAACAAAGCCAGCCACCTGCTGGCTCTCAGTGTCCTGGCTGAACTTTATGCTCTTTCTGTTTTCCAGCAAGGGTTCATTCCTGGAAACATCTTGTTCTTGGGATAATCCTGTCAGTCAAAGAGACAAAAGTGGCCATTTTTGGCTGCTTGTCTCCAATGGTTTTAGGCTTAGCAGGTTGCTAGTGCTACTGTGTACCAGGCCGTCCCCTGAGGGGCTTGGCAGTGGGTGCATTGTTGGTAACTGCAGAAGTCTGAATCTATCTTTGTCCTTTGAAAGGGAAACATTTTGCTTCTTCTCCAAGTATTTCCTCTCGAAATCTATGGAAAATTAGAAGTTGACAAATGTAGCTCTTCCATAGTGACCGACAAAAAACCTGGAGCAGAATTTTACACCATGCTGTTATTGCTGTATTTAATCCTTCAGACCACTTTTGCTAACTAGTAAGTCATTTTAGGAAAGTTTACTCCAAAAATTGGGTACTAGGTTGTTACAGTGCCTGCATACTCCAAGCTTATACATATTTTTGATCATACTCTGTAGTGAGATAAGTGTATAAGGCTGGTCATGTTTCTTTTCCAAGTTCCTTTGAAAGAAACTCTAACATTAGGTCTCAGTATAGGTGCTACTCCTAATCCCTATGGACATAATCTTTCATTTTGCTTATAAATCAATAATAATAATGACGGGTTTTACTTTTAAGTTTCTGTGTTCTTCCATTTTAGAACTATGACAACCAAAAAATATACAAGTACCTGAATGAAACCCAGCTCCATCTCAGGCTGACTTTGTTCGTAAAGGATTGTATATGCTGACAAAATACATGCTCTTTCTTCATGCTTTTCTTATTCGTAAGGTTTCTAAAGATGTACTCTAAAGCTATTTATTACTTGGAAAGGACTAAAAGTTTTATTCAAGGAGCAAATAACCACCCCAATTATTTGCTTATTCCCAAAACGTGCTTTTTCACATGGGGTCACAGGACCAGTCTGCTCCTCTACAGCAGCAGCAAAGCAGCCATTTTCCTATTGAATTTTTACATCTTTTCCCTGCAAAGGTGTAGTTTGTACAAAGTTTGTCATCAGAGGACTGCACAGGGGTGCAGAGATGGGGGTCTACTGTGGGTGAAACATCTTTCTTCCCACGTAATAAATGCAAAGCAATGCCCAGGAGCAGTTCTGGTAGTCAGGGATTTCGTGATGTCCTCCACTCCCAGGCAGGGCCCAGTGCAATCCCAAGATTCTATCTGTCCCTCTCACCCCAGCTAAGGCTTCCCCTCTGGTCTGGGCAGCATGAACTGGCAGGCAGGGGTTTCTGAGCATGCTAAGGAGGTGAACAGAGAAACATTCCCAGATGTGAGATGATTCACAGATACACGTTCCACCACATCATCAGCTGTGTCAGGTGATGTCCATGTCTCCTACATTTAGTATGGGATTTTATGCATTTTCTCTGCCTTCAAACAGGAGTTAAAGAAATGGCCAGCACAAGACAAAATAAATCAGCTAATTACTTCTAGAAAGCCAGGCTCCTCATCTGACGCTTTAAAGCTTTAGCTCTGGCTGTGTCCTGGCGTAGCTCCTCTGCGCCTTGTTTGCCTACGCTGTCCCTGGGTACATTTTCACCATTAACTGCGGATTGTCCCCTGGAGGAGGTGATGCAACATGCCGGGGCAGCATCCCTTGTGTGATCTGCAGCTCAACAGCCTCCAGCCACCCCCACCCCCGATTTGCACTCCTGGTCTCTGTCGGGGATGACTCCAGTTCTGTTTATCTTGGGGAATCAGTACAAATCTGTTTGCTGTCTAGTAGCTTTGAGTGTCCTGAGATTACTCCTAACTGTGGGAGTTGTCCCAAAACATCTCTGCTGTGACTGCCTTAGCCAGCGTCTCTTTGAAATGCAGGCTCCAGGTGATTGACTTCCAAGTAAGAGGAGCTGAATGGGTTTAGACAGATTAACATTCTAGCAGCAAGTGGCAGTCATTCCAAGGAGCTAAATTAAATTCTCAAGAGCTCATTAGCGGTTTTGGTGGGGTGGAGGTGCGGAGGAAAAAAAACCCCTAGATTAGCATTTAATGGAGAGATTTTGTTGAAGCAGTTTTTTTTCATTAGAGTTTTTCACTGATGGCCATCTCCCTAAAACACCAGGTCATGGGGTGTTCCTGCCTAGCAGTAACATGAAGTGTTATAACATGAAGTTTATAACATGAAGTGTTATAAACAACAAAGGTGCAGTTGACCCAAGTTCATTTCAAGTTCAGAATCAGCCTGGTGAAGTTTGTCTGGTAAGACATGCGTTAACAATACCGTGCCTCAGTCTTCAATGGCTGGGTAAAAACTGCTGCAGCTGCCATTTGCTGTCCTGTCTTGGAAGGATTGTTCTACAGCCCCAAAACAACAAAATACAAGTCTGCTGTGATGATTTCACTCAGGTCATCCAGGGCACTGCGTGTGCTCATAATAATTTGTCTGTTTGGAGTGTCCTAATAGGACATAATTGCATAAATCGTTGTGTGGAGGAGGTAAAGAGGATGTTCACCACTAGCAATCTGGACAAGAAATACCGCTCTGCCCCAGGGCGTGCAGGGACAGTGGCTTCGCCACAGGCTCAGAAAGGTGCAGTGTGAGGTTCTCACCCATACTATCCATTTCCAAACACGCTGAGGGTATATGCTGGCACATAGGGTGGTCATGCAGCAGCCCACCTCCAGCATGGCCACCCCATGTGCCCTCCTCTGGCAGCACAGCCCCCGGTTCTGCAGCATTCCCCTCCCAGGGCACCCAGCCCTCCATCCCCTCCCCATGATGTCCTCATTGCTCACTTCAGGCTTGGGAGGGAGGGTGAACCATGGCCTAAATCCTACTAGTGGTTCCAGTAGTTTACATTAATAATATTTACAGTTTTTTCTCAAGCTTGTTTTCCTAGAGTTCTACAAATCATGCAGACAGATTTCTGCAGTTTAGGCAACTGCACTGCAAAACCTCACCTGTTCTCACTAAAAACATAATAAAAGGCATATACAGGGAAAATCTGAAATGATTCATGACTAGATAAAAGTAAAATCAGCTCTACCACTGGATAGAATTTTCTACACAGAGTGAAGTCCACGTTTACCTTTTACATTTCAGAAACAACCGAGGCAAATCCTGCCCCAGGTCCCCCTTGCTGCTTGATTTACTCAGAGAAATATTTTCTCTGCTGTTTCACATGACATTAATGACTTTAAAACCCAGTCGGTTCACAGCAGCTGAGCGGTGGCAAGAGCAAAACCCTGAGCTGTACTCAGCTACAGGCTGCCTGGAAGAGAGGAGGGAAACCCGAAAGCACTTTGAAGACTTGAATGCTTGAAGGAAAGCTGTCTAAGGGTTTGGTTTAAATCAGTTCAAATCACTCACAACTGGCTTCCTGCACATCGGTGCTCCTGCTGCCAGCCTTCCTGGGCTCTGCTTGGCCGCTGGCTCTGTACAACGGTGCTTTGCTGAGTGAAGCTCACCCCTGGCACAGGAGCATCCCTGAAGGAAAGTGCATGGCTGCTCTGGTATCGCAGTCCGCAGGAAGCCTGGAGACAGACACTTAAATACATTCCCTTGACCAGCACCCACGTTTTCCAATGCCTTTTAGAAGGCTGCTTTTGCTGAAAAAAAAACCCAAAAACCAAACAAACAAAAAAAAACCCCACCAAACAAAACAAAAAACCAGCAGTGAAGAAGAGAACAAGACATCAGGAAATGCTTTTGCTGACTTGGTGTGAAGAAAATTCTTTTCTTATCCAAAACAGCAGAAGCAGCTGAATAAGCCACTTCACCTTCCTTCCTTTCCTCTTCTCCCTCTCTAGGCCTTCTGCCTGTGCAAAGGACAATTCTTCAGCTGTTTGACATCCTGTCTGACATATTTATTCATGATTTATTCTGCTGATTGGTCTGCTCCTGGGAGCATTCAAAACAGTGGACACCTCTTGGTTTGGCTCCTACATTGCATTGATGGGCACTGCAAAGCCTTCTGCTTGGATCCACGCATGGTGATTACAGGTTTTTGCAGAGCCATAGAAACAGAAGCTGAAATAACTACAACTGAATTTTCTTTCTGGAATTCTACATCTCTCCACTCTAGTCTTGATAGTTTACAAGCAGTAAATTCGTGGATCTAAGCCCATTATGCTTGAAAGCACTGCGTACTGCAAAAATTCTTGCAGGAATTTGAGTGATTTCTGCTAGGAAGTGCCATGCATTACTCCCATGATCACTATTACAAACTATGATCCTAATTAAAAAAACAAAACAAAACACAAAAAGTACCTTTGTGTTCAGAATCCTGGCTCTTTGCTAGCATGCATGATTATCTCCTTCCTCTCTCCTCTGGATTTCTTTATCCCTCTAAGCCAACACAGGCAAGGAACAGAGAGCTGGATCCTTTTCCTACAATACCATACATCAGGAGGAGCATCATTCATCTGTACAGCCCCCACTCCAGCACTATGGGCACAAGATGGTCTCCAGAATCATCATTAACAGGGATGATTAATGGACAAGTATCTGTCAGAAACAGCATGGGAATAACTGATCATCCCTTTAGGCAGGGGGACAGACAGGATGACCTTTTAAAGTCTCTTCCAGCACTGTGACTCTGTGATAACATGAGGAGAAAAGGACCCCAGCTTGATTTTTAAGTAGTCAGCCGTTTGCAGGGCTGCAGCTAACAGCGAGGAAATAAATCATCCTTCTGTTTGCAATCAGAGTCCATTGATAGGCATGCAAAATTCTCCTGCCGTGTAAAATTTTCAGGAATATTGTACTATTTTCTTCCAAGTATTACTGCACTTTACATATACTATGATGCTACCTGCTAATGGCAGGCTCCCTGTTCAAAAAAGATGCTTTTTGTGATATCTGTAATGTATGGGCCTGCAAATGGAGCCTTAATTGCAGTAGGTGTACTATTGCCTTGTTAATTTAGAGAATTCAACCTAATGATGCATAGGAAAACCGCTATTTTCTTATCTGCATCAATGGAAACAGATTTATGTTAGAAAAGAATGCAAACACCACATCTCAGAGATTTAGTTTTTGTAAAGCAATTGTCGGCATGGCTCTTCCTTCTATGTTCCACAACAAAACTAAGGACAAGAGCACCCTTTAATAAAAATTTAATTTTTAAATAAATATCCTTGCTTTGAAAGGGGAAAAATATTTCACCTGGTGAAATTTTTCTTGATGATGATGTGAACAGAAGTGTGATGGCATGACGCTGTTGCTATTGCACTAGCCAGGGTGCATGATCAGTTTTACTCCTAGGTGGTGGCTGTTCCTCAATAGCTAGGCATTACCTTCCCTGCTGCTCCTGGTAGCACCCAGCTTGCTGGTAGCTCAGGGGCTATTTAAGCTGGGTTAGGTGACTTGACCTGAACTACATTTGGGAATGCTTACAAGATTTTTCTGTTGGCTCAACTTCAGCTTGTACTAAAGGAGTGGTAGCAGATGGCAGGGAATAGGTACTTTTCAGAGCCCTCTAGGTTTTTTTGTGGTTTCTGCCTGCAACCTTTCCACAGGTACTCAAAGCCTAGTTCTAGTTTTCTCCACTTGCTCACGCACACTGCCTGTTACTCATCTCACTGGGTAGGGTCTGTGACTTTTTGCTACCTGCAAGTTAAACTAGTGAGATAAACTAGGGCTGTGTGTGTATGTCTGGGAAAAAGAGAAAAAAGAAAGAAGTGAAACACAGTAAAGATTACAGAAGTAGAAGAGAAATGAATCAGAAGAAATTAGAGTACTACTCAGGAGCTAAAAACCAAACCAAAACAAAACCCAGAAAGCACCTTGGCCATCACAGTAGAAAGTGCTGCTACCAACACACTAGTGTCAGCATTGGCTGGAGGGGAGGTGCTTCTGACTCACTGCACCACGTTCCTCTCCATCTCTCCTGCTTAAAACAATTCTCTCTACAATACCAGTAGATATTTTGGCTTTGTCAAGGTTATTATTAACAAACCACTAATTACTAAGCTAACAGTATTAAAAAAAAAAAAAAACACAATAAAACAATTAAGGCCTATAAAATTCATATAAATTCTCTGCTTTTGTAAGAGCAGTCTGGCAGGGGTGGCTGAGTCCATTACACAGCACTGAAGGTGGCTGGCTTCCAGGGACTGTAAGTCATCAGGTCTGTGGCAACTTGTACTTCTCAGCAGAGGTGGGAGGGGATATGGAAAACTGCTTATTGCAAGATAATAAAAGCTAGTTTTGAATTCATATTTAATTTCATAGCTGAAAGAATGTTCAAGTATTGATCACTTTGATTAGTAATAACTCTGCAATAATTAAGCTGAAGCAATTCCTTCTGATCTAGGTTTCTTTCTGGCTAATTTAATTAAAACAGAAAAATGCTAATCTAGTGAATTAACAGATGAGTTAATACAGGTACTCACTGAACTTCTAGGCTAAATGTAAGCCCCTTGGCATCATCATCTTCTCCATGCCGGCTTCCTGACACCTCCCTTTACTCCACTCTGCTCCAGGTTAACTATCCTGTTTGCCTTCTCAGCTGGGCAGGATGCAGCTTCACCTCCATTTGCACCAAGTATTCCTCATTTCCTTCTTTTTTACCTTCCTGTTTAAAGCTTTAGTTTCAGTACAGACCTGACCTCAGTGGAGGCAGCACTGAGACGTCACCCCCCATGACTTCTAACCACCGCTGACCACAATGTCCCTCTAGTATGGCCAGGACCTGGAGAGTAATGTGTGAAATAACACTTCTAAGTATCAAAGCAGCGCTGCATTTGTTGGTAAGACTATTTTAGGGCACACAGATTTATTTGGCCTTCCCTTACGATGACCAGACTAAGCCATTAGTTTTTTTCTTTTACTGAACCCTATTAAATCAACCTGCCAAATACTTGATTGAGGCTCCTGATGGGAAAACCTATGGAGGATCTAATGGCTATTATGATCACTAATATAGCTTACCTTATCTTACTACAAGGCTGGAGGGACTTAGCCTTGAGTCAGGACCTTGTTACACCATCCCCACTGCTGATGCTTGGCCCTCCTAGTAGTCTGCATATTCTTCTTCCTTTGTGCATCACCAGTTATTGATTTCTGCATCCTTTTTGGAGAGACAGGCGGCTGGGTACTGGTGCTTGAGCAGCCTTGGTGTTTGGGATTTCCTTGCCAGTGGGGCAGGGCTGGGATGACAAAACCCTAGTCATGTTTGATCAAAGGCACTCAAGGGCCCAGTATTACTTTTCTTTTTGTCATATCATGGCCCCATGGGAGTATTTTAAGGAATTACTTTGGAAATCAGTTAGATCTCATGGAAGTTGGTTTGTGACATGTGCCACTTGTTATTGAAGGTAGTTGTTAGAGGCCTTCAAGCTCCTATACCAGAGTGGGTCTTAGAAGCAAGAATAGTTTCCAAAGTACTGACACAGAGCTTTGCTGAAAGCCAAGGCAAAATCAAAGATAACCATAATAGCCTGCTGAAATTCATCTTTGGGCATATGCCCTTCTAGGATTAGAAGGTCAAGAACATTACTCTTGGGTGTGTGGGTAGACTGGAGACAACTGAGGGCTTAGAAGCTGTGAGCTAATGCACAGAACAGGGAAGAAGCTGGACAGTGCAGGGAGAAAGTCTACCAAAAGCCTGCAGAAGGGCTTTCTGGTTTAGTGTCATCTATTCTTACAAATAAACTATTTCATAATTCCTTATTTTCTCCTGTGTCCAAGAAATCACACACTTAAATATTTTTGCAAGTAGTCTGAACTGCAATAGATGTTCCTGGGTTTGTTGCAAATTGCTAAATAAAAAAGAAAAAGCCTTTTAATTTCACCTACTTATTCAGGTCAAAAAGAGGATCAGTGTTTCATAGAATCATAGAATAGTTAGGGT
>NW_009928115.1:0-46448 GCF_000696875.1 Nestor notabilis | reverse complement strand
TATCTTTATTATTACAATTTTTTTTATTTTTACTATTTTTATTCTCGTTTTTATTATTATCATTTTAAAGTATTCTGAGTAGTTGTGGGGTTTTGTGTTGGGTTTTTGTGTTGGGTTTTTTGTGTTGGGTTTTTTCTGTTGTTTGGTTTTTTGTGTTTGGGTTTTTGTTTACTCTTGCCTATATTCTCTAATGCAAAGCCTCTCCAGCACTCACTTCTTTTCCCACCAGCCAGGTTCGCCTCCGATGCCTATAGTAACTCCAGCACCCACCCAGCCCATCCTTTCCCTCTTTGAGAAGTGCCTCTGCCTCCCTGAACCCAGCCTCTCTCCTTCCCTTTGGTATTTCAACTGATCATAAAGCTAATTTGATGATAATGTCAGTGCAGAGGCCACTATGGAGATGATGTTACAAATGTGATGTCAAACTGAGGAGGGTGACGGTACCTCAGCATTAAAGAAATGACAGTGGAAAGCTGCAAATATCATGTTATCGTGTCAAGATAATGTTGAAGCTACTCCAGTCCTGCTTTATGAACACCCCAATTTGATGCCAAAATAAAGGTGCAGACGTGTTAGCTCAAATTAATGAGAACAATCTGAAGCAAGGAGTTAAGGTGAAAGGGGAGCATGGGAAAAGGATAGGAAATAAGGAATTAGTTAAAAAATATTGATCCAAAATAACTGAATTGAAATATGACTTCAAGGGGTTAACATTACTGTGTTTGATGTGTGACAGGGCTGGCTTGGACACCCTGGGGAGCAGGGTGATGTGTCTGAACCCAGAACAGCATCTAGTGCCCTGGTCCTGCTGGGGAGGGGGAGCCATGGGCAGGAGTGAAGGTATGTGGAGCAAAATGGGGGGCAAAGGGACTGAGGAGAGCACCGGAGCCACGGGGCAAGGCAGCGACCAGAGACCACGGGCATGTCCAAAGGAAGATGCTCACAGACCGCGATACGCTGTGTTGAGGCCGGGAGAAAGATTAGAGGCTTACATTTAAACCAGAACCAAGAGTTCTCATAAAGTGGAAGAGCCTAAAGGGAACAGACTTTAAACCAGGAAAGGAACGCATTAAAAATGTAATGTCTTCTCTTTTGAAGTAGTCTTGTTAAATTTCACTAGACATCAGTCAGTCTCAGGAGCTGCAGCCTGGCTCTGCTTCCTTGCTGCTACAAACTGCAGGTCTTGCGCCAGATGAGCAGAGGAAAGCCAGTGTGTGTTTGCCAATGTGGACACAAGGCAAGGTTCTGGCTGCCGAGGAAGCAAGTGCTAACGATCACACTTTAGACTAATTACAACCCGAATGCACCGCAGGGGTGGGAGCTGGCTAATTTGTTTTGCTGGTGTTGGTCTTTGTGTCTCCTCCAGTGTTAGCAAGAATCGCGGGTTTTGTTCTCATTTAGGTCCTTAGATCTGGGTAAGTTCCTCGGGTCTGGTTTTGTTTTGGGTTTCCTAATAACGTCCAGGAAGCAACTGAAGTGCAGTCAGAAGGGAAGAGTTCACCCTCCCCAACCCTGCAGGGCAGAGCTGCGATGAGCTCCAACCCGAGCAGCAGTGGCTTCCCCCAGGCTGAAAACTCACATTACTGCAGTGGAGGTGAAACACTGTCCCCAGCCCAAATAAAGTGACCTGCAGCCACCAGCCTACAGGAAAGAAAGTGTTTTGTGGGGTTATTGCTCCCATGGGCTCTGTGGTTTGCTACATGAGCTGCATCGCAAGGATGATGCTGCCTCCTCCGCCCGACACAGGCTTCATGTGGGTTTGGGGGATGTTGGCAGGTATTTGCCACACTGCTTGTGGCCCCTGTAACTGCTGTGGCGAGAGCCAAAAGGTTCTTTCACCCATGGGCTGAGCCTCTGTCCCCAGCCACTGCCCCGTGTGGAGATGAAGCTGCCCTCCCTGGGGCTGGTGGGCATCTGACAAATACAGAAGCAAACCTGATTTCTGGAGGAGCAAAGGCCTAAGAGAAACCCCAGAATTTTTTTGCACATCCAGAAGCTCATGATACTTAACCCTGTAGGAGTGGTTCCTGCAGTCTCGCTGTGTCAGGTGGCAAGCATTCACACGTAAAACTCAAAATCACATGAAATATAAACAAACTATTAATGAGGACCTGTTGGGAAGCAGGGAGGGTTGTAATTAGTTGCACTTTAGCAGCAATGAGAGACACAATTATGTTGCTCTACAGGAGAAAATGCTAAAGGAGGCGTCTCAAGGCCAACTATTGTGTTGTTTCTCCTCTATCAGAGGTGCTGGCTTGGCTCTGCTCCCCAGCACTTGCATTTTCAGACTGGCCTCAGTATTTCCCACACACAACTAAATTAACCAAATTCTGTGGTTCCCTTCTTGCAGAATAATGTTCTGCAGAAGACCCTTTCTATGTGAGAATAACCCAGAGCAGAGGAGGTTGCTCAGTCTGCTCTCATCTCAAATGTGTTTTCAGCAAACAGCTTTCTTCAAACGGGAGCTCCTTGGCAATATTTGAGTTCCTGAGCCTGAATTGCTCCAGATTGATGAGACTACCATAATCACGCTTGGCTCTGCATAGATGATACTTGTGAGTACCACCAATGACACCCTCCAAAGAGAGGTGGTGGATGTGCCATCCCTGGAAACATTCAAGGCCAGGCTGGATGTGATTCTGGGCAACCTGATTTAGTTGAAGATGTCCTTGCTCATTGCAGGGGGATTGGACGAGATGACCTTTGAAGGTCCCCTCCAACCCAAACTACTCTGTGATTCCAAAAGCTCCCTAATTCTGGGGCTGAAATCCTGCTGCCACTGAAGGCAACAGCAAAATGTGTGTGTTTCAGTTGTTTTCATTTTTCGATAGCCTCCCGTGGGCATGAATAGGAGACATGATCCTGCTCCAGCCTCTGGACATGCCATCCCCACAGCCCGTGGAGCGCAGGCAGGGCTGACCATCCCACCACTGTGCCTGATCCACAGTTCTCTTCCCATACGGAGCACCATGCCCAGAGTGCCAGTTCGGTAAGCGATCCCTTTCACTGCAGAGGAGCTGTAAGACGAGCTGCTTTGCAGACAGGTGCAGAACACTCCTCATTCCCTTTTATTTTCGGCACCTCCCATGTCTGTTAGTTTTCTCATTCCAAGGAAATGCCACATCCTCCTCACCGGACTATTTTCCCACTTTCTGAAGCCTTACATTTTGCTTCCCCCTCAAACAACACGATGCTTCGATACATCCCTGTTCACAGCAAGGCAGCCACAGCTCTTGGGTCACTATTTACCCACAGACTTGCTCAGCAGTGTGGGAAAAACCTTTCTTTTAGTTCAAGGGAGCCAGCTTTGGGCTAGAGCTTTAAATGGCTCCTGGGGTTCAGAGACATTTGAAAAGGTGAATCCCTGCCTCCCTCCAGACATGCTGGTTGATCATATGCAGGAGGAGAGGCTGATGTACACAGGCAGTCTTCATCTTTAACAACAATCTGGAGGCTTAGGAAGTTGGAAGATAAAGTTAAAAGAAGTATTTGAAGAAGAAATAGAGTCTGTGATACAGGGATGGTTTGGCATGTCTGGGAGCAGCCAGAGGTTGCTGAACTGCTGTTTTTATAGTGGTGATCAGAGCAAGGCTTTCGTGGAGCTTCAGCACGCAGGGTTGAGCTTTCTTCAGCCAGAAATGGACAAGATCAGGGAGGGGAAGATGCTTGGAAGTGAATGTATATGAAATCTCAAAAGGTGGAGGCAAAGCACAGGGTTAGGGCTAGCACTTCAGAAGACACTGGTTTATTTTTCTTGATGTTTTCTTTGCAGCGCCTCTGGCCACTATACCGCTCCCAAACCAGGCACTGAAACCAGAGTGTGTCTCATATGAGCCAATTTTAAGCTGGAAACGAGAAGGTTTTTCTTAGTTTCTAATCCAAATACTGTGAAGATAGCTTGTGGTGGTGGTCTAGGGGACCACAAGATTACTTTTCTCTCCTTTGATATTCTGGCTTCTAACATTCCCAGCTGCAATCAAATTAGGTAGAAATGTGGAAACGACAAACACACAGAGAATTTGGAAGTTAAGCATCTATATACCTTTCTCCACACAAAAAAATCAATACATTTAAAATGGTTTATTTAAAAAGTAAGGATTAAGTACATTATACATGGTTGTGATTATACCAGTAGAACTGAAACACAGTGGAAATAACACTTTAGAACTGCAGACAGAAAGGTAACCTCAAGGGACGTGGTATATTAGCCCTTGTGGATATGTGATCCATACAGAAAGAAAAGGAAATATAAAAATAGTTTACTGTTAGATGTACGGGCACATGAAGCGATTTCTCCTTTTACTCCTATTGTGTACGAGAAACTAGGAAGAGAGCTGATGATATACCTGAAACTTTGTTTCCTGGAAAATAGAGCCTGATCCCATGTCATTTTTTATTTAGGTCTGCTCTTACAGTGTGTTACAGAATAACACCAAAAGGCTGATTTTTGTGTTAATGGTGTGATGATGGTATCTGCAGGCCTTGTTGAGAAATGGGGGCTAATTTGTTCGGTGCTGTCCAGGGAAAACAAAGAGATGTGGAAGAACTGATGATTTTTACTTTTATCTTTTATTAACTATCACTGAGTGGCTTCAGACTCTGAGCACAATCTTCTGTTCAGGCAGATCAGCCATGGAGCAAGACACTGCTCATGGGCAGGAATGACGCGAATCTTTCGCTTTTGTCAGAATCAAAGTTTTTCACTGGAAAAATTTGTGGGGAATTTTTGGTTTTACTGGAAGTGTTAAATGAAACATTTCTTTTTTTTGCTTTGATTAGTAATTATTGTTATTACTGTGCTGCAATTTGACATAGACCGTGAGTTTTAAATGTCAGCCCCCATTCTCCCACAGGACGAAAGCTCTGGTCCCTGTTATCTCCCTGTGCCTTTGTTCCCTGTCCATACCCTGTATCCCGTGAGCACCCCACGAATACTTGCTCGCACCAGCTCCATTTTCAAAGGTGCCTTCTGGAGAAGGACTCAGACTGAAGCAGGACATTGTGCTTGGAGAGCTGCTGAAACCAGCCCTGCTCTGGGGAAGAGGCTCTGGCAAAGAGGAACATCCCAAAACACTCGGTAAGACTCTTTTGTTGACGTGGTGTAAAAATACTGCATGTGCCTCTGCAGGTCTGACCCGGGCTGTAGGAAAGCCCTGGGCTTTATCTGGAATCAGGTGGTTGGTTTTAAACACATTCACTGGAGAATGATGATTAAAAGAACAAAACCAACGCGCGAAGCAAACCTCACACTGTCAACTTCCAGTTCAATGGACATGAGCTTAGAAAAACAGCCTATATCTAACTCCTGGTTTTAAAGGGAATGGTTTTATTCTTAATTACAGTAAACACGAATGAGGACTTATTTCTAACTATTAGTTTTATTAACACAGTGGGAAACAAATAGTTCTGGGAAATTGCACTTGAAAAATACATCGACTATAATTAGATGTAAATTAATTAGCACTTAGTATGACACACTAATGAGACAGAAGGTTGATTTTTTGTTTTCATTGCAAACTTCTACTTCTATCATAGCTAATCAAAGTATTTGAATATTACGAAGTCTCAAAAAGTAGGAAATAATTTATTGTTTGAAAGCATAAAGATTCTTGTAAAAAAAACCTTTCATCAAGAACTTTAATAATTTTAGAACTCTTTTATGTTGTCCTAGCCGAAAAGTAGGTAAAAAAGTTTTCTTGTCTGCCTCTGAATTTTTTCTTTAAAAAGCTTGTGTAACATCTTTCTCCATAGTGTGTTGATACAGAAAGTAGCACAACATTTTCTACTTTTCAATTGTTCCCATCACTCCATTCACTTTAGGTCTCAGAGTTCAGAGGTTTGAAAAAGGATCCCAGCAGAGTTTTAACCTGAATGGATGGAAACTCTTAATAAGCAGGGATGAAGGCTCCAACCCACCTCCGCCAAAATAACCGTGTTGCTCTGCCAGGCTGAGGGCGAGGCAGAGCTTAACAGCGACTAGGGGAAGACTTTAGCTTATAATTGAGAATTGTGTCTTGGTTCTTGCAAGGAGAGAGGCTTAAGCAGGGTTTACCTGGAGGGGAGAAGGGATTCAACTTGCTTTTTGGGTTGTTTAAGGCAGCTCCTCCGGGATTTCCCTGGAGGACTTGGTTCCACTAGCTGAAAGCCTCGTATCCAAAACACCACTGAGTCGCAGGATGAATTAAGACTAAAGAGGTTTTAACAGTTTGGCTGAGATCTCCCACTATCAGTGAGCCACGTTTTCCAAATCATGACTTTTTTCTTGTCACCACTTCTCTAGTCTTCTGGTAGCAAAGATTTTCTGGCCAAAGACGATGGGTATATTCAAAGGAACCTACAGGAATTAGATGCTCCTCTCTCACTGCACCTAATTCTTCCCAGGGGCATTGGGCACCTCATTCTCATATGGCTTGGTCAAGTGGTCACTAAAATTAACATGAGTAGCTACTAAATTAAATTACCTTTGAGTCAGGCCCTCGAGCTTTGAGATTCCAAGCCTAGGTGTAAAAACTGAAAGCGGGAATTTGAAAGGAAAGGAATATTTCAGACTTTTTCAGAAACATACAGAAGCAAAGGGTACAAATTAGTTCCCCCCTTAGGTGATGCATAGAGTTGTCTCTGGGCTCTCTGCACGTCAGTAGACTCGTCATTACAAAATAAATTAAATTGGATCGAACCATCATTCCCATCTAAAAGCAACTATACCTTGCACCATGCGGCACTTATTCATAATAAAAAGAGTTTAATAAATATCTCATAAACGGTGATTATTTTTGTTCTGGTTTAAAAAATACAAAGTTGTCATCCGTTCTGTTAACATTCAGTCCCCATCGCTGCAGGAAGTTTGGCTAGTCCGAACATATTAGCTTCTCATTTTCTCACGCACATTGCTTAGGTATCTTAGTTTCCAGTAGCGTTAGTGTTGCACTTGTGAAGCAGTAAGGAAAACAGGAATGCAGTCGCAGGGAACCGGCCACCCTGGCTCAGCTCTGCTTCTCACTCTTGCTATAAGTAGTCTATAGGGGCTCCTGACAGACAGCACTCAGCACCTTGCCAGATCAGGCACTAGGGCTAGTCGAAACGAGAATTCAAGTTTTCTAAATGTTAGGCAAGAAATGATATTTGCAAATATGCTCAAGTCCCACCTACTTTAATCCTTCCCTTTTTAGGTGTTTCAGGATGCACCCACCCTCTTCTCCCCTACCTGCATTGCCCCGAGGGATGACTTACACCAGAGATGGGAAACCCCCATACACCCCATCAAGAAGTCTGTAATGCTCAGCATGCGAGTGCTCTATGGTTTCAGTAGCACAGGTCAGTTTTAGAAAGTGTTGCCTTCAAAAATACTCCCTTTTTTCTTTTTTTTTTTCTTTTTTTTTTTTTTCCTTTTTTTTTTGGAAAGAGGCAAAGCTTATGCTGTGTCAAAGGGAAGTGGCTCACTTGAGGAGCAGTTCGTATTCATCCTTGGGCTTGGTTATAAATTATATTTGCAAGTTTGTATGAAGGGATCTCAACATTAGAAAAAAAGAAGTAGTACAACAATTTCTCTGTAACCCTTTAAAACACACTGGTGGCCAGTCCTTTGCAGTTTCTCCAAGACTTTGTACACACTACAGAAGTGCAGGAACATGAACCGCCTTCATTTTGTGACACCAAGAACTGAAAGAAACAAACTCCAAATAGCTTCGAAAAAAGCTACGAGTGTGTAATATCATTATGTTGGTCCAGAGGATCTCCACTTGCTACCTCAACACATGCCACAATTCAAGAGGTGAGAGGGTATTTTAACATTGCTCCTTCTCTTCCATGACCGATCCGTTCTCTTTCGGTATTTCTTCAAAAAGCACGGGGAAGGAAGGTGCTTCAAACAGGCGTCGTTCTCCTGTTGACCATGTTGACATGGAGTCCTTCCTTAAATTCCTTCTGAAGGAAGTTGTGAACCTGCAGAAAACTAGCTTCTTGGTCTGCGTTGTAGCTGGCAGCTGTTGTAACCTTCAAAGGCTCTTTTCATTCATGGGAATGGTGCTTGCTATCTTCATGCCAACTGGAGAAATGTCTCTAGATGGAGAAGGTTCTGTAGACCGAGAACTGGATCTGGACCTCCGCCTCCTGTACCTGTAACTTGGCATCCTGGCATAAGGAGAACTGGAAGAAGTCTTAAGGAATTCCCTCTTGGTCTTAAACCTCAGCTCTTTGTTCTTCTCAATATAAATGTTCACAGCCAGAACACCTATGGTTTCAGCCACGATGAAAGACAAGGCTCCAAAATAAAAAGACCAACCATAGTTGTAATGGTTCTTTTTGTCCTCATCTCGTTTGTCACTTGGGTCACCTGTGTTGCTTGATATGTAGACAATGATCCCTATGATATTACTTAGTCCTAGAGGCAGAAAAACATAAATCAGTGGTTATGTGCCTGGGAGGATAAAACTGAAGCCATGTTACTTTCTGGACCTGATTAGTTCAAAGACTATTACAAGGAAATTTTATTACATTTAGTTACTCTTCCATTTATCTCCAGGTTTCATTTATTCTTGAAAAACACAGAGCAGATCCACATCTGGTCACATACGCTCGCATGGACCTCAATATGTTCATCAGAATTTACTCCCACCTCTTCATTGCCACAGTGGGAAAGAAGTAGCATTTGGGAGCTCACTAATATCGTTAGTGGGATCCTAACATTCAGGATAATAAAAATACATTTTGAGCTCAGGGCTATGGCTGTTCACCTTGATCAAGATAAGCTCTCTTCCACCTTGCTGAATTTCATCTATATGCAGCATGCTTAATCTGGGCTTCAGGGAAAGCTATTAACAATGTGGCTTGCTCTCTCCGATGTTTCTAGTGTGAAAAATGGGCTCACCTATCACAGGTGAATATTTTCTGCCACCATAGAAAAGAAAAAGGCCCTGGATGTAAGAGATGTCTGATTCATCTAATGTTTAATACATTTTAAATAGTGCAAAACCCGCTTGTTACTGAATTCAGCTTCCCTTTGCAGGAAAACAAAAAGCTTTTCTAGAATCTACTTATTCTAGAGCTTCAATACCATGCTTTTGTCTTGAGAAATTTGCCTGGTGTGATGTTGTTAGTGCCCTCGATCCAGAAAAGGGGTTTATATTTTATATGGCAGGGAGAGAACTGCCAACAAGCTTTTCCACAGTCTTTTTCAGGACTTCTTAAGGACTCAATTTAAGGGGAACATACCTGCTGCAACAAAGAGAATCCCAGCGCTGAGAATAATGTTGTTTTTGCTGTTGTAAATCCTTCCTGCTCCGACACAGAGTCCTCCCAGCAACAGCAATATTGTGCTTAGGATGGGAAACACACTGGAGGCACGGACAATGCCTGGAGGGGAGACAGGTAGAAAACCAAGACAGTAATAATTTCAGATGCCTCCTTGGGTGCAAGTATAGCGATTACAAAGTCTCAAAACCTTTGGCTTTTGCTGGAATTATCACAGATTCCGCATTTCTGGGCCCATTTTTGGGAGCCAGTGCCAGGGTAGGTGGTCAGTGTGGCACGGACACTCTTAACTGAGGAACTTAAATCCCTTTTTCCTAGAACATCCAGAGTCATCACCATTATCTGAAGCCACCATGTACAGAGCATCTCTGGCAAAGCATGAGCAAAGTGACAGCATCACGCAGGGAGCAGCAGTGAAAAATTCATGAGCTGGCTGCGAACCCTACGTTTGGGGATGGCTTCAGCAGACAGATCCCTTCCGTGATACATGCAAAGGTGAGCAAATTACAGCTCTTGAAGCCTGCAGCATTTGCGCTGCCAGCGAGCACAGCTAATAACCCCTTTCTCTGTCGTTGAATATTGAGGCCGTTGAAACCTTTCAGGTTGTTAAGGGAGAAGTTTCAACAAGTGTGTCTCAGATGTTTGTGTTTAGTTTTCTGACAGCTAAGTAGAGTAATTTAAAATTCTGTCTGCTCCAGTCCATCCACCAGAATGGGCTAGAAAATCCCTGAAAAAAAGACTTAAACCACCACTTCAATCCAGCTTTCAAAGTCGGGTCACTACAAGACTAAGCAGCAATCGAAAGGGAAGTGGCACGGAGGGAACAAAAAGGCTGAGAGAAAAATAAACAAGCACAAGGAGAGAGATGTCTGTATTGAACAACCAAAGGGGTGAAAGCTGGTAGGCGTTCCTGAAAGGCAGAGCGAGGAAATGAGTTATATTGTTGGAGAGAGAGAGAGAGAGGATTTTGTTGAAGAAGGGGAGATAAGGTGCTGAATACTGCTGTGGAAAACAGGATTGCCCCAAAGCTGGGGACAGTGGAGAGGCAAAGGCACAGAGGGGAGTCCCATCAGGGCAAGGGGATGTCGGGGCATAGGGTTGACCAAGGTGAATGGGGGTCAGAGGCTGCTGTCACAGGAGGGGGTGCATGGAGAGGAGCAAACCTCCATATGGCCATATCTGCTGCTGTGGTGCCGCTCCCAGTGTGCGCTTTCCCGGGTGCCATCCAAGAGCAGGGCCTGTTTCCCAAGGAGAAACAGCCAGATGTTACAGCTGATGCTTTCTCATTTTACTTGGGATGGCTGTGGCGTTCCCAATTCAGTGGATTGTTTCCTAACAACTCCCCTGGTAACTGGTGGCAAAACTCCTGCTGACTGCAAAAGGGACAGGGCTGGGCATTTAATGTGCTTTTGTGAGTGATTCAAAGCCCCCCAGGAGCCCCGGCTGCGGGCCCAGCCCTCATTAAGATGGTGCAAACATAAAGCTAAAAGGACAGTCCCTGCCTGGGAAGCTTATGCCTGTATCGATCTGCAGCAGCGAGAAAAGTCTGTCTCCTACCAAAACTGGCAATGTCGCTGCACGTGTCCTTTACAGACAGGGCATTTTCTAACCGGATCTAAACCCAATTCAGTCGATGCATTACTATTCAGACAGTGTCTTGCAATAATTGGCAAATCCAAGCAATGAGGGTGTAAGGTTTCTAATCAAAGCCTGTTGAGCGGTGAGAGCCTGTTCTGTTGTCCTGGGTGTATTCCCACGTGTGTGGTATGAAGTAATGGTGCTTTGACCTTTGGGTCAGTTTTTAAAGTCAATTATTAGAAACAGATTCAATGTCATCTCTGTGCTGCTGGACATGAAGACACCCCAAATCACTGTCTGTTTGTTAGTGTCCTGGCAAAAGGCAGCACGGCTTTAAAATCTACTCTCGCCCACCCTTTCTGGCCGTTGCTTCCTCTATTTTATGGTCATGCTGTTTATAATGATTTCAATTAAATCAAAGAGCTTTCCTAAAATGCTTCAGTGATATCATCGGAAGGTACTTGCCAGACATGCCAAATATAGGGAGTGGGTTGTTCTACTTGTAGCAATGATCTCCAGAGATAATTTTTCTACAGTTGAATTAATATGAAGAGAAAGAAAATTAATATGAATTAATTTTATTCATATGTATTTGTAATTAATATGAAGAGAAAGAAAACAGTGTTCTCTTCCTGTAGAACTCTACTGTATATTTTCTCCTACACTGTGTAGCTCTGGAATTTAAAAGGCAGCTCATAGGTACCATGTAGAATTTACATATGGCTCCTGATACTGGTAATAAAACGACAGCACATCAAAACCCATTAAGGCAATCTGATGTTTGCTTTCTCCCCTGCTTTTTTTCCCCTTGTTTACCATGCTGTCTGTTTACATCGGCTGTTCTGCACTGCTATGCCTTGTGACACCTCCTTTGGCGAAGCTCTGCAGCGTGCCACGCTGCTCCTCCCCACGGGGCTGTGAGCCCCAGTGCTCTGCTCGTGCTTTTATTCTCCTCCAAAAGGCAGGAGCCAAGCAAACAGCTTTAAAAAGGGGATTCTGTAACATGGGGGAAAGAAGTGGATGAATGTGTAGACATGCCCTGGAAACGGGGTCCCCCTCCTTATGGCTGCGCTTCTGCGTCGCAGCAGAGCCTCACACGCGCAGTGAGGATGAGTGTGGCTGAAATCTCTTCTTCTGCAAAGTGAGAGGTGCATGTGCTTCACGCAGCGCTGGATTGGAGCAGCTTGGTGTCCATGTGCTGCAGAAATACAGGAAAGGGGGGAAGCTGGAGCACATGCCTGGGGTTGGGTGATGCAGGCACCAGCTCTGGGGACTGCATGGGCTCTCTGGGCATGGCAGTGGTACCCCTGCCACTTGCTGGGGCTCTGCACAGCCCTAGTGAAGGGGATGTTTTTAGAAATCCAGATTGGTCTGTGTTGTCATAAGGAAGGTTCAGCACGAGGGATCTTGTTTGAGCTCTTTTGCACGTGCTAGTGGTCGCTGTAGCTGGTTCTCACTTGGTTTTGCAGGGAGCAGCCTAAATGCCAAAGGACAAAATCCAAACTCCTGCTCCTACCTATAACCTCGACCAAAGTCTCCTAAAATTGGTCCTTTTTCACGGATTTCAATAGGCTTTTGAACCAGTGCTTGATTCTGCTAGCACCATAATGTTTATATTTATCTGAAGCCTCTGTTGGAGTGGTCACTGTGGAGCAGGCTGAGACCTCTCATGCTGCTTTTTCAGGAGCGCCAGATGAACACAGCGTTGGCACATTTGTCTAAGCCAGACAGGAACAATAAGGATTACCCTTCACATGGCCCTCTGAGAAACTTGTGCCAAAAAATGGCTAAAGAACACGGTGAATGATACAGAGACAGCAGATCGCAAAGGTGTTGTGCAGAGGGCAAAAATGGGACGGAACGTCTCACGTCTCCTTTGAAACAGGACGCAAATATCCTCCTGTCTTAGACAATGATTCGATCCCTATTACATGTACATATGATCTCATCTCTTCTGGATTTAGATACATTGCCCTTTAGTAATCTCTAAATCAACTGTATGCATTTTAAGTGGAACTTTGGTTTTTCTTACAAGAGTTAAGCAGAGGAGTCCTGTTGTCTGTGCAGACGATGTGAGGATGAGCTCTCCTCTGTGGGGCTCATTTGCAGAAAACATAAAGGGTTGGACCAACTTGTTCTTAAGATCTGTACTTAGTCACTTTTGAAAACAGCTTTTAGGAACACCCGTCACAAGTACACTTAGAACCAATTTACCAATCTCATGTCTTACTGCAGAGCTGTAGACTGTTTTTCCCAGTTCTCCCTTCTCTCCAAATCAAGAAGGCATAATACGCTTTTATCAAGATGCTACTTAATTCTTCATTCCTTTATAGGCCTTTTACTAATGATGTTTGTTTCTTAAAGCTGACTTGGCACCCATTTAACATTAATTCCAAGTCTTTGTATGAAAGATAAATGCAGCTGTGCTCACTCTGCTACCCTGCCTTTGCCTCAGCGGTGAAATCATGTCACCCAAGCACTATGACTGATCCAAACTGACAGGAGTAAAGAGCAAAAAAACCGGGGTTTTCTGGTAAAGTGTCCTTTTTGGAGATGATTGATATTCTCTTCTTGTGTTAGTAACTAGAATTTGTTTCCCAGAAGTGAACAGAAGGGCAGAGTGGTTCTCTAAGTGATGTTTCAGGTAATTAATAGCAGTGTAATTGAGAAGTGTTTTGACTTGCTGGGTATATCAGCCATCAGCTCATTCATTGCTCCCTGAAGCTTTCCCAACGCCTTGTGAACTTTCTCTGGTAAAGGGCACTGCTTTCAGCTTGGCTGGCCAGCTCCTCTGTTCAAAAGGAACAGTGAGGCTGGGTGTCTTCTGGGGAGGGGGAAATCTAACTCAAACCTCGCAGGTTCCAAGACTTCCCACCAGCTGAGCAAATGGTCATTGGGAGGAGCTGAAATGATTGCCCTTATTTCAAACACCAGGTTGGTGCATGAAGTTACTTCCATGGCAGATCACACACCAGCACAGAGCAGCAATGGCTGGCTCTCCATGCAGGGAAGCCACAGCCCATGTTCACGCTGAGATTTTGCTGTTAGCTGCAGAAATTTCAGCTTCCTTCCTACAATGCAGTAATATCACTGCAGGGGGAGGTGGCTCAGCAGCTGCAAAGGATGAGGCTTGCATAAGGGTTGGGTTTAAGCATTAGGAAATGCTTAACCCACTCCTCAAACTGGTTTTGATACCCTAATCAGATAAATACTCCCTCTATAAAATACCCTCGCCAAGCTGGGAATGATGGCTGTAGTTCTCATTTGAAAGATTTCCATTTATTTAGAGAATGGGCACCACAATCATGAGCATTCCACTGGCTGAAGGAAACCCCTGAAATGGAGGTCTCCAAGGGTCACGGTTGTGCCAGGGGCAGCGTGAATTGGGCATATATCACCACTGCTCTGTACCACCCAGTTTGGACCAGGCTCTCCCAGCGAGTAAGGCTTGCTTGTTTCCACTCTACAGAATAGAAACCCAGGAACATCTCTCTGGCCTCTGTGTATTAGGTATTATTTTTCACTTACGGAGAAGGTATTCTGAGCTGTCATGGTCATAGTCATTGTCTTCAGGGAAATGGTTGATTCGGAAGCAATGTCCTTTGTAGATTCCTAAATGAAAAGAAAGCAAATGTAACGTGTAAGGAATAGAACCAGGTAAATGCGCTTCTGCCAGCTCTGTTTTGTTCCCTTTTCCTCCCAGGTTGTGTAAATTATTCTGCTGTAGGGTTGGTCACAAACCATCTCTAAGCTGATGATTTTTGGGCAGATGGGGCTGAAGCCTGGGTGAAGGAAGGGAGAGCGAGGATTTCTGGGCTCTTCAGCCTGCCACTAATGCAGTTCTCTTGAGATTTTAAATCTCTCTGTGCTTTATCAGCACTGTGCTTATCTTAACAAGCATACTGAGTTTGCAGAGCTTCATTCTGTTCCTAGAGTGGCTGTCACTCTGGGTCCCCGCTCTGGGATGGTGGCCCACAGCAAAGCCAAGTACCCATCACCACTCCTGTCTTGTCCCTAGTAAAGTGCTGCCTTCCCTTATCAGAACTGGTAATTGTTGAACTGTCTGAGGACTCTTCAGTTACTCTCTAGGCTTGGAAAACAAGTCCATAAATCTCTTCCTGCTACAATTTAAACCCGTATGTCCCCCTCAATGTTGGCTCAGCCATTAATGGCGTATTTGTTTAGTTAACTGGGAGCCTGTGCAGTAAGTCAAGGTGAGGGTGTGCACTCCTGATACCTGAAGGAACAATACCAGAGTTGGCTGGATGAACCCCTCACTTGACTGAACAAGAGGAGGTTCAGTGCTTTGTACATCTGGGTAAAAATACATTAGTATGTTGTATTATTTTCTATCACAGTTATCCATAGCCACATCCAGTCTTAGCAGCAGCTGGGTAGCTGTTGCACAGCAAACTGCACCGGGACCTCTCCCCTGAGAGCTTACTGCAGGAGCGAAGCCCCGGGGTGTGATTCTGCCTTGGTGCTTTCATTATTCATCAACCAGCACTTTCATGCTCAGGAACATACATCACCCAGGATGTATCCTCTGCACAGGAGTTTCGGTGCTTACAGCTCGAGCCGGCAGAAGGATTTAAAAGCCTTCAGTTAATACTGCTTTAACAGAAGCACAGCTGCAGTCTGTAGGATATAAATGTGGATTTATTTCACTACCTATTACCAATGATTACAAAGATCTCAAAAGAATTACTAATCCGGAGGATTTAAATTGCACCCTGCGAGTGTCAACTGCAGGTTTGCTACTACAGTGCGTTTAATTCTTCCAGTAAATGATGTATCTACTCTAATTGCGATAACGGCTCAGGCTTTCTCTGCACAGCACTTCAAAGGCTGTGAACAAGAAGTAAGTGGCTCATGTCACATCTGGAAGTGACACACCTGCCCTGTCTGCCAGGCGGAGGAGAGCCCTTCAGCTGGGACTGCTCCTGCTAAAAGCATGTTTGTCCGTGCATCCCTCTGCCATCAGCTGGTTTGTCACTCCCGATGGCTCTCCAGCAAGGCAATCCAAAATCCAGGTTTTAATGATCCCAGTGCTTATTTTTATGGCAGTTCACACAATGAAATTAAATCGCTCCCAGCGTAACAGGGCCTCTGAGGTTGAATGGTCATTTCTTTGAGCCTCTTCATTACGGTGTGCTGATTTAGAGGAAATACATTCAGAGTGTGATTTTATCCTCTCCTATTCATTAAGGAAAAAATAAATCTAAATCATCTTCTCACCCTGATTTCCTATGAAATAATAGGCTTTTCAATGACTCTGTGCTTGTGTGTGTCTAGTGGGGCCATCTGTATGTACTTCTGTATGTACTTCCGTATGTACTTTATATACATACAGTCTGTATGTACTTCTCCAATAACTTTTAAGGTAGTTGGTTGGATTTATCCAGAGCTGATAAAGAGGTAGAAGTATCACAGGTAACTAAGCTCCCACAACAGGTAGATGCATGCAGGAGAGAGCTCTGTCCATTGAAAGGTGCTTTGTGAACTTGCATGTTCATTCACAGTGTGGACATGGGCAACAGCCCAAATAAATGTTCCACTTCCAGAAACTCAGTTAAGAGATGCAAAGTCTGCAAGACTGAAATGTTCCCTAAGCCCCTTCTGTCTGCAGCACTGATGGATTGATGGAGGGTTTTGGCCTCTGTAAAACGGCCTTACATTATTAAACTTCTGGATGAAATGGGCCCCTCAGCAGAACTTTCTCTTCCGCGGAGGCCATGAAGCCATCCCTTCCTCCACAGGACTGAAACGCATCAGCAGGACAGGATGGGCTGTTATTAGCAGTGTTCGGGCTATTCCTCTTTAGTGGTTGGAGACCTTCATTTCCTGGTGCTTATATAAGTCAAGCAGAGGTGCACAAAGAAAGAGGACAGTTAGCCCCAAACAGAAAATTCTAGATGAGCTTGAGGTTTTTCTTCTATTTCCAGTTTTTAGGAATACTGAGATTGGTCATTCTGGCCAACTTTTTATAGAAACACCAAATTATTGTGAAATTTGGACCTGTATCAAAGCCTGGGAATCCAAAATATTCTTCCCAATATTTTTGCTATAGATCAGCTCATAGATACTGGCTCAGGGTCCTCTCTAGTGTCTGTGGTACTTGATACCTAATAACAGCAGCAGACTGGATAAATTTTTCCATAAACTTAACAGGTATCATATAACTCTGCAGCAGCTTATTAAACTTTCAGTGAGGCTTGAAGGTGCTATCATGAACTCTGGTGATCTATAGGGTATTGAGGGCTTTTTTAATCCACAAAGTATCACAAACAAAGTCTTGCTGGAAGTGTAACCATACCTTTATTTTTCATCATGATGGACTCTGGAACTCAGATTTGGGAAAATTAAAGCTAGCAGGGTGGAGGCTACTGAAGCAGTGGTCAGCTTTAAAAGCACAACAGCAGAGTCTGACTTGTACTTCAACACAACAAAGAAAACCAAAACAAACCTGAGATTTGGTGGAATACCTGGCTCCATGGCCTAGCGTGTAAAGCAACACCAAACAAGAAAAGTCATGAAATAGAAGAGGTGGAAACTCCTCAGCTGAATTCAGCCTCAACCATTCAGCAGCATCTGCACCAGATCTGAACTCCCTGAAGCTCTTCTCAAAGGCTTCACAGAGGCTGCCTCGTAGAAATGTGTAGACAGATGTGGTCAGTGATCCACGCTCACTCAGGCACACATAGGCCATTTCCCACACCAGAATGTGATATGAAGAGAGATTTTCTTTGCTTGAGTACGGGGATACGGTCCCTTATATCCTTTGGAGAGGAAGATGGAATATTTAACTTCTACTGCTGTACCCACTAGAGAGAGATAAATAAACTGCAATCACTGCCTAACAGATACTAAAATATTGAGAAGCACTTCTGGGTGCCTCTTGAGAGTAAGATGTAATACCCCACTGAGATGCTGTAAGTATTACTCCTTTCTTTGAATGATTACTGATATGTTTTAATGATGCTTTTAGAAATACAAATATTATAATGCATTTTTTTCCCCTCATAATAATAACAACAACTTTGTTCTGAATTTTGAGCTAGGAGTTCAGGCTCTGAGTTAATGGTAATGAAGAGGCAAATTTCCTGAAGTGCTGGTGGTGGTGTAAGAACACTATTTTTTCCACTGGTTGCAGCGTACTTTACTGGCATTTAAAACCTTAAGATTGTTTCTGGCTCAGTTTTACTGTGTTCAAGGGCTTCTCCAAAAAGGTTAGTACTTCCCAATCTCACTAAGTGTTGTTCAGATAATTATAATTAGAGTGTGATGTACTCCAATAATGTGATAAGGGAGGGAATCGTAGTGCCTAAGCGAAGATTTAGCTTTGTTTTGGGGTTTGAGATCTCAAAGTACAAAGAGTTTTCAACAGTAAATCAAAGTAGTGATCCCAAATTCCGATGACATACTACTGCCTCCTTGCTCTTTCTCAAATAATCCTTCAATAACTTTGCCTCTGCCATTGCAGAATGGCTCACCGGGGTTTTATTTTTTGATCACTGAGAGTGATGGTTAACGCTGTAGGATGCCAATGCTTATTAACTTTGTTTGTGGCCATGCATTACATGATCACGTTGTTGTTGGCCATACCATCAGCTATGTCTTTGAAACAGCCATTTCCCATGGTTAATATTTATCAATGACAACATTCCCTGATGCCCTGGAAGTGTTAGCACAGATCAGCTCTGGAAGATAGCACCTTTAAATGTCTGACAATATTTGTCAAGGCAGGCTGTACTTTTGTTTTCTTCCTCCCTAATCCTGAAACCTATATACAACAAGATCTTCCCATAACATTAGTGTTGTGTTCTGATTTAAAATAGGTTTCCACCATGCAAGAAGCTAGCAGCTTTGCAGCAGAGGATGTTGTCTGCAGGGTACTTCTGTCAATAGCAATTTTTGTCTCCTTGCTCTGAGCATGAGCTTACGGGAGGTGATATCTGATAGCAGTGGGAGACACATGAGGATAGATGGGTCAAGCTGCTACCTCCTTCTCCACCAACAGCTTCTACAGAGCTGTTGCTAGATTAACTATTTCATCTTCCGACCCTCTCACCTGCCCTTGGTAGTGAATCTATGCAGTAAAACATCAGGGTTAGGACTCAGTTGAGAAACCTTTCTTGTTTTCTCATGGGGCACGAGACATTTACGACCTCCTTGGAGCAAACTCTTCCCTGCCAACATGCCAGGTTCTTGTAATTCTTGAGCAGCTATAGATACTTAGTGAGCACACGTGCACACTATTAATAGAGTTAAGCGAGGTTTTCTCCTGTGGGGGGTTATACTGATGGAATGAGGGCTATCAGTGTCAGCTGCAGAAGTGGTTGCACGGCTACAGCAATTACCTGCAGGCAGGTAAATACACACCATAACTGTCCACCCTAACATCCTACTCATCAGCAGATTTCTTTCTGGCAAATGTGGGCCTTCTGCGATGGTTCAAAGATGTGGAATGAAATGATTTGGAAGATCATTTGACAGCAAGTGCTTGCAGACACAGGGAATACAAGCTGTAAAGAGCTGACTGTAGATTAAGAATAAGACAATTAGTAAGGAGCTATGGGAAATGGGGCCCAATGGTTCTGCTTCTTGCATCTATTCTGTGATTGAATGCTGTCCTTCAGTTCTAGAGCCGTTAGCCTGATTTCCTGCAGCACTTGAATACCTGAATGTTTAAATGACAAGTTTTCTGACTATATCAGCACAGAGAAGGCTGACTGACAGATAACATCACAGACAACAAGAAAAACGTGGTGTGCAGAGTGGGGCTGTTGTAACAGAAGTTGCCTGAACACAGTGTCTATCCAAGCACGCCGTGTGAGACTGGGTTTCCTGAGTGGCATGGCTTTGCACTTCCCTCAGACAACAGTGGAGAACCTCTATTTATAGTGAATGAGTGTCAGCACTGGACTCTGCCAGGGGAGAAAAGAGACAGTTATGTGTTTTTTCTATAGGAAAGTTTCTTTGCTGACAAGTCCTGAAATCCTCTGCCGCGTGATTTGAGCAATAGTGAGCAAAGGAGATCAGACATGCCAAAAAATGTTCCTCTCTGCACAATTTATAGCACAGTCTATCTGTGTACTGTGTTCATTTCTTTGATTTTCCACTGGTACAACTCCCCTGTCTCACTGCATTGACACGCAACAGCGAATGCAGCTGCCGAGTTAACTTTCTCTTCATTCCTCTCATCATAAAATCGCTCTTGAAGAGGAATAAGTGGTGCCCCTCCTTTTACTTTCAAAACCTGCTTTGTGGTGCTGCTGCTCAAACAGGTACTATTGTGGTCCAGGAAACAACAAACAGCATTAGATGTTTTCCTGTTACTTGGCACTTTATATGTTAAATTGTCCCAAGTTTGATTATTTGTCTCCTGCTGTTTGCTGAGCGTTTCACAAGCCTGTCCTTAAGTTACTTGAATGAGCACGGATCCTGTGAGCCTCTGCCAGAGGATGTTTAATGCTGTCATTATAAAAGAAATCATGAAGTATTGATGTAGGCCGTTTGCAAAACCCACCCCATGTGAATTTGCTACCCCACATTGCTGCTGTAACACCACCTTCATCACCACGGAGGATGGAGCCAGCAGAGAAAGAAGCCTTGGGAAGTTAAATACACATTTATTGGGTGTCTGCCTTTGAGAAAAGTTTGGCTGTTGTGAGATCCTTGTGAAGCTGGGAACGTTAAAGCATAGGGTTTTGAGAGAGATACTGTCTGACACCCTGAGTCCTGCCAGGCCAGGAACTGTTTGTCCATATGACAAATATATGTCCATACGATGGTTTGTTTTTGTTTCATCCTGAAGGTAAGTTTGATGAACACTGGAAGTACCCGGAGTTATCGTCATACTTTTGCCAGGGTAGGTCTTGCTTTCAGAAAATGTTTGGGACCTAAAAGGATCAGAAGTCCATTCCCATAACTGTGGGCTAGCACGGTACCAAAAACCAGCTGACCATCACGAGCTTCCACGTGTGCCATAGTTGGGCTAAAGCAAATGCGGCTTAGCTGAGTCTTTAAATGGGATTTATCCTGAATCTTAACTGTGTTTCTCTATGGTGTTGAGACAGTGGAACAATAATCTTTTATTTTTCCTCACAGAAGTCCTCTCCCTTCTGTCTTTCATCCCCTAACTCAGAATTCATGTTTCTCACTGCAGGAGCTGAACTGCCTACTTAAGAGCCAGATTCAGATTTCAGTGCAGTGGGCTCAAATCCGTCACCCCCATTAACAGCAATATCAGAGTCTGGTCTTGTCCCTTTGTCAGCTCCCCCTCTACTTCCTGGGCAAAAAGAAAATGCTTTTAAAATGTTGAAATGTATGAAATTTGCCCCACTTTCTTCCTTAGGAGCTGTCATCTCTAACAAACCCTTTGGGTTCTTCTTTTGATCTATTTTCAATTGTCTGGTGGGCAAAGCAAAACTCCTCCTCAAGTCTTTTATTTTCTTATCTTCTGCTGTGACATGAATTTCCCCCTTTTCCAATCCTCCCCTTCTGCTGCCTACAGACCCTCCACTGCTCAGAGCTTTTCACCCATCCCCTTGGTGCCACGTGAATAACCACTGGTCTCTTTTGCTGCCTGCTCCATCTTGCTCCTCTTTTAAGGTTTTTAAACACAAAGCACGTTCCTGGTGTGTTTCACACCTCGTGAGGGCTCAGGCCGCCCCAGCGGCAGTGGTGCTGGAGGAGGTGGGCACTGGAGCAGCTTGCAGCTGCTTCTGCCCATGCACTTGCAAATGAGCTGGTGTTGGCAGGAGATCATCTCTGCTCTCACCCTGCCCTTTATTCTCAGCGCTTACCATTCCCCTCACCCCTGGCAAAAGCACGTTTTCTCTAGGAACAGGTCCCAGTTTATCTTGTCATTTGACATGCTAGTCCCTCCATTAACCTCACTTCACTTCTCGTACCTTCATATAGCGGTTAATGTTCCCTCCTCTCTCCTTTCTATGAGAGAAGAGACTGTCTCATACCACCACTCTCAAGTATTTACTCTAGGATATTATGATCTGCTTTCCCCAACTTGCCAGCACTGTAGCAGTGTCTGATCTCATTGCCTTCTGCTGTCTGCAGCCTCTCCTTGGTGCTCCTCTACAAAGCCCTCTCTGTTGGAAGCAGAGGCAGTTCACAGCTTCTCCTCTCACCATATCCCCGCAGAATGACGGTTGTGTTGCTCTACTCCTTGCATAGCTTCCTTCTGCAGTGGTCTCAAACTGCAGTGGAGCTCACGCGCTGCATTGCAGAGGAGCCATCTCCACTGACCTGAGTGCCAATTTCACAGCCACAAATAGTGACTGCTGAGGTTCCCACTTGGGCAATTTGACCTTCATGTCATGACCCACCCTATTCCGTTCTAACAGTCTTGAGTCTCCTTGTGGCCCAGATGTGGTGCCTTAGCTGATCTCCTCCAGTTACCAATGGATATATTCAGTGTTACCCAAAGAAGTTAGTCACAGAGGAGAAGAAGTATCTCACTTAGGTGGTGAAGAAGTCTGCTGCTGGGTGGTGAGTTCTAGTTCTGGCTTGAACAATTTTACTCTTTGAGCAGTATTGTTGTGGCTTACTGCAATCCAGGACATAACACCTGAAAGCTATTTTGTACAGCTTGGTAAAGCATCTCAAGCTTCTGAATCACCTACACCAGAAGACATCCAGGGAAATGCCTACAGAGGCTCAGTCAGTTATAATTCACATGGATATACACAGCCTCTACAGTGACCTTCTCTTTTCAGCTGGGCAAATATCATCAAACATGTTGTGCATTTGTATTTCTGTGTAAGAAATGAACACATGCAGAAAAGATGCTTCGCCAAAGACGAATTTAAAATTCCATGACAGTCTTTTGTTCCATTATAAGGGTTTATATGAGACTTTGAGTGATGCTAGAAAATCCATGGCAGCGAAACTCATTTACCGACGATTCACCTCACCTGCACATCTGGGAGCTAATAAAACACATCACAGTGTCTGGCTGCTGTCCTTTGATTTCTCTTTAGTCATGACAAAACTGCTGCCAGAAGTACTAAATGTCCTTGTGCTACCACAGTGAATACCAATAGTATCGGGGAAATGTAGGACAGCAGCGAAGTAGGTAAGAGTTGATCGTATGTTACATATTGTTTTGAGCTACTTAATTTGCATTTTCTTCAAATGTTCCTCTCATAAGTCAGCATTTTGGCCACAGAAGTAATGACTGAGGCTTATTCAGCAATGCTCCTATCCCTTTCCCAGCTGCATTTCCTTAGCCAAACAGCAGATAAAGTAACGTGCTGCCTTACTCCACTGTTCAGGCATCCCCAGTAGCCTCTCCATGCATTGCTGACAGCCTTTCTATTACCATCTGCAATCTGCTCTTTAGTAACCATGTCTTCTTGTGCTGCTGTTTGGAGCAAAGTGGGGGAAATTTCAGGGGGTTCCGTGGCTTTTTTTAGTCTTTTTTTAGTCTTTTTTGTGTCTTTTTTTGTTTCCCCTTTTTATGGAGCTTATTGAGGGATTGACTGTGTTTTCTAGGAAGAAACAGTGACATACTTCCAGTCATGATGTTCAGTTTGCATTTTGTAAATCATCTGCACAGGGAGATAGGTGCAATTCCTTGACCTGGGTATGACATAATGTTGAGGGGGGCAATGATGGTGATGCTGCTTGAGGAACATTTTAAAGTCAGAGATAAGTTAGCCCTGCCATGGCAAGCATTCTCATGCCTGGCTCAGTCCCAAGCAACTGTCAACATTTCTAGTTGTCATGGGGTTGCTAACTCACTTTTCTGTGTCTGCTTTTCTACCTACCACCATGGCCCACGCTTGCTGTATTCTGCCTTCACACCTCGTCTTGTCCCGCATCTCATGCTGCAGTCCTTTATCCCAGCAGCCCAGAAGTTTGTCTTACCACTCATTTCCATACTTTGCTTTGCTGCTACTTTGCCAAAGTTGTTTCTGGGTAGCTGATATCATTGTTCTCATCCTTTTTAAATGAATTTGGAGCTTGGATAGAAACCTCCATTAGAGTTATGTAGTTGTCTTCTCTACCTTAGCTGAAATTGCTCTAACAATTGAGGAGATGGTGTTGGCTTCTTCACCCATCAGGGCTTTTAACTGAAAGTCATTCTCCAATGACTTTGAAGCTCTTTCATACATTCTGGTCCAAAACGTCTGTCGTGATTGCTGAACCCAAGACAATGTCCTAATTTAAAGAGGTATTTTAGTACCCAGCAGTGCCTTTGGCACAATGTGCCAGAGACTAACTTCTTATTCACAACTCTGACTACACCGCGGCCGTCATCGCGCCAAGACCTCACAGAGCAGTAGGAAATAAGCTGTGGTGGCATGTGTGCTAGTCAGGATTCAGGTATATCTTGATTTGGACCAAAATCCGCCTTTTTCCCCCCCAGTATTCTTGACCCTGACATACATTCTCACTGGTACAAAGACTGCTCGTTCAGGCAGATTGCTGCCAGTCCATCAATCATTATGAGAGGGCTGAAATGCCAAATTGTACCGGATGCAATTTGGAGAACAGATAGTCATTTTGTCTGATGAAGCGTTCATATGCTGCAAAATGACAAATCATGTTTATTTTCACATTGTCAAACTGTGCTTTTTTTCCTGTGTTGGCACAATTGGAATCAAGTTTTCCTTCAGGGATATCTTGGGTTTTATCCATATGGTTTCCCTTACTTCAGTAAGTCATCAGTTCTCCCTCATTAACATCGTGATCAACCAGGGCTTGATGGTTTCACCTCTTACGATCACAGCATGTCTATAAAGCCTCTATCATGGCTCATCACTACCTGGAGGAGGAACTTTAAGGAAGTGGACATTCACATCTCTTCGAAGTCTTTATAATTTGAGACAGTCATGGTCACGTCTGGGGAATGAATGCTGTTCTTGAACTAGATGAAAAGTACCCAGTAAAATGCGTGCTGCTTTGTCCCCTGTATCTTCTGCCACTTCACCTTTCATACATGTGCAGCCTTGAGCTAGTACCTTAGTCTTAATTTCTACTTTTCGACCCTCTTAAATTGCTGTTTTTTGAGGTTCCTAAAATACCATTTCACAACAGGCAAGGTTTGCAGTTGTCAGAGAACAGCCTAGAATTTAAGAAACGACTCTGAGAATGAGGACCTGGGTAATCCTTGGGGATATTTGGGGTAACATGCACAGGATGGCCCTGGTGTCTTCTTCTGTAATGGAAAAAACCCTCCAGATCTGGTCAGTAGAAAAATGGCTCATATTATTGATACTCTTTGTGAGAGGTCTTAGGGTAGCAGAAGCTTACGAGGCACCACATAATTACCTCTCTGCATAAAATGAGTTATTGTCTGCTCTAATGGCAGGGAAGATTTCTAATCTGACATCTAGAACTGAATTCCCTTTTTAAAAACCTTCTTTTGGCTCATTCACACACGACAAAGTTTTTAGGACCTTGCTAGTTAACTGATTAGAAATAGGCAGGATATTTGGACACTGTATCTCTTTAATCCATGGTGATTCATCTTAAGACGATGGCAGTTAGAAAAATAGTTGGATATTGAAGAAGCAATGGGGAAATTTCACTCCATGAATCATTTTAATTGAAGGGAATGCTTGCAATATGTCTATCTTCATAATGCTGTGACCTTGAGTGGGATCTGCATTCATTTTGGAGCATGTCTTCCTCGTTTCTATGCCAGCTTGTTGAGTTATACATAGAAGCTAAACCTCTAGAGACTGATCATGCACAATCAGTGATGCGGGACTGAAACAAGGCAGATGACAATGGGGAATCTAAAGGTTAGGAGAAAGGGGTGTAACTGCCAAACCCTGCTGATGGCTGGATTTGGGAAATGCAAGGCAAAGGTTTCAAAAATCATCCGTGTGATGTATTAGTGGAAGATACACTCCACCAGGAGAGATTACCTGAATAGCCAGGGCTGATATCTAACCTTGGGAACACATGACAGAGCTGCTGGTTACGAAGAATAGGTGAAAAAAAAGGAGAGGAACAAACGTATTTGGCAGCTGTAATATATCCTGTAATATATCCAGGACTTTAGCTTGAATTAGTGTTATTAGAGGAGGAGGAGATGAGAAGGGTGGGCAGTGGGTGGCCGGAGGCAAGGAGAGGGCTTAGGAGGAGAGCAGGAGCTTGGCAGATTGGTGGTGCCTGTGGAGACAGGGACCAGATGGCAACCTGGGTCCTCCCTGAGCAGCTCTGCCTGCATCCACAGTCCTCCCAGCCGAAAAGTCGGTGTCTGTACTGCTGACAGAAGGCAGGGGGATGCACAAAGCCACTGTCTGATGAAAATAAAGAGCCTGAAACTCATAATTCCCAGGACTGATTTAAATGACTACAGTTAACAAATGACCTAATACATAAAAATGGAGGTGGCTACCAAAGAGATCTGTTTAAATGAACACATGCAGAAGAGATTTCATTTGCCTCCTGTACCTGAAACTTTCTATTTCCTAATGCAAACTAAGCAGTGACAAATAAAAATGAGACTGCAAACGCAGCATGACCTCTTTAAGCTTTAATTATTCATTAGAACTGTTTTCTTCTCTGCTGAGATTCAGAGCAACACATTTAAGCAGGTTCCTCTCAGGTTTATGGAAGATGTAACTTTCTTGTTACACCAGCTAATAAATACAAGTAAGCACAACGGCCCAACAATATTTGTAGAAATAGGATTTGGGAAAATGTGTTTAATGAATCAGAAGTGCCTTAATCTAGTCAGTCTTGAAAAGCAAAGCATATCATGCAAAATAACAAGGCACTGAAGCACAGATGCATACATATTTTATTGTAGAGTTTACTTTCAGTATTTCAGAATTGCATTTTACTATGAAATGTCTCTACCTGCATGGGGGAAGGATAATGGTGGTGATGGCTTTGAACAGTCCAATCTGAGATCTCAGAATTTGATTTAAATGTGCCTAAGAATCCCAGCCCTCAGTAGCATCAGGCACCTTTTCATTTGTAAAAGAAATGCTTATTGCTTCTTGTTGTCCTAGGATGCCATGGATGTGTCTGGGAAGGTTTACAGCTGCAAGGAGAAAACCAATATGTTTTCCTTTTGCTGGGAAGAC
This sequence comes from Nestor notabilis, assembly GCF_000696875.1. Classification (NCBI taxonomy): domain Eukaryota; kingdom Metazoa; phylum Chordata; class Aves; order Psittaciformes; family Psittacidae; genus Nestor; species Nestor notabilis. The sequence goes on along the minus strand of NW_009928115.1, from coordinate 19,551 downwards.
TGGACAAAAGGCAGGAGGCCCAGAGCTGTTGACTCTCTCACAGCCCTCCCTCATCAGTCCTTCATCCTTCTCCCTGCCCTTGTATAACAGCATCTCAGGGACCATATTTCCTCCCGAGTTTTGAAAGCAGGAGAGGACCAGTTTGTGACCACCTTGGCGAGACCTCCTGAAAGGTATGCAGCTTGGGAGGCAGGCAGCGGCTCCGGCCGCCCGGGAATGGTGCCATGCACAGGGGGAGATTTACAGCTCCTTTCCCCTTCAGACACTTCATCTGGCGCGATGCAGAGCTGACAGCTCCTCACTGCCAGGTATTGCAGACTCCTCTTCCTCCACAGGAGCCTGTATGGGCAGTTGGGGTCCCACAAGCTGAGTGCCCCCTAAGACAGCATCCCTGCAATGGTCCTGGCAGACAGGCGCTGGCAGCCAAAGGGCAGCTTTCCAAAACCAGCTTCTCCTAACGGGGCCACGCTCTGGTACTTACTCAGTCTTTACAACTCAGTGATATGCTGCCAATATATTTTTGCCAAGGAGACAAAAATACGTCTCTTCTTCCTACTCCCTCAGCCTATGAAAAATCTCGGTTGCGCGCAAAGAGGCTCTGTGTGTGTATACATGTGTATATTTAGGGGAGGGGAAAATAGAGGTTTTGTTAATTTATTTTCCAGTTGAAAGTCTGCCTTGTAGCCAGGGAAGCACTGTTTTCACCATGTATAAATTTGGGCAGAAAAGCCTCACTTTGTGCTCAGCAGAAATGGCAGTGTGTGCAGTGGGAATTGGGAGCAAATTCTTTAACTGCTTCAGGTCCCAGGTTCTTCTCTCTAGGATGGAAGCGTGATGGCTTATAAATAATGTGAGGATTTATGGGTCAAAGAGATGTATATTTGCAAAGTTGCCTAATAATGGATGAAAAGGAGAGGCATTATCCTTCTAAGGCGGGGAGCTCTCTGCTTTAAAAGTGCTTCAATCTCCCCAAGGGCCAGAGAGACTCCAGGTATTTCACATGTTAACTTTTAATTAAGCAAAACTCTCCCACACAGCCATGGTTTGGCATTCTAGCTATGCTTTCGGAATGGTTTGGGTACTTTAAAAGCACCTGGTGCAAACAGGAGGGTTTGGAGGCTTTTTCTAAGCTTCATGGCAACTTTGCAAACTACACGCTCCAGAAAGGTGTATTTCTTTTTCCTCCCTCCCCTCCCTTTCCCCCCAGACCTTGCATGACTTCAAGGCATCAAATGTTAATGAAAGTTTGCCAGGCTTCAAGGGCTGTGAAATGGAAGTTAAAAATCCTGCACCATAGGATGGCTCTAAAAATACTCAATCATGTCGAAGTATCAACAGCTCCAGCAGCTCTCCTGCACACAGCGCTGCTGATGCATCAGGGCTTTCTCTTCTAAATAAGCTCTTGAGAAAGTTTGCCTAGTGACTATAAATCACTTATGCTCTGTAGACTGGATTCACCAGGTTATGTGCCAGCAAATACCTACTGGAGAATGAGGATCTGCCTTGTCATTTAACTCTAATGGTGCTGCGAGGGAAGTGCCAGCATCGAAGGGGGATGCAGCGATGCACGCCTGCTCTGCTCTGCTTCCCTCCAGAGGACTCATAAATGTTCTGTCTATGCCTCAGGATGAGCACAACCTGAAACACCAGCCCTTTGGTTTTGCAAAGCTGTCTGATGCCAGCCTGCTCACCATTAGTGTCTAGCTCCCAAGCTCTGCTCTTGAGAGTCATTTCTTGTCCAGGATGCTGGCGTTTGTAGTCTGAGCTCCTACTTTTTAGACACAGCAATACCTAAACCCCTCTGCAGATCTCCTCTTAAGTGCTCGAGTAGGGGAGCTGTATCCTCATGAGACATCAATGCTTTTCTGCAGTAGCTCTGCATGCCTCGGGCAATCTTAGCTGATGCGTTCTGCTAACCAGCAAGACTCGATATACCAGGTGTGCCTTCACTGCCTTCTGAGGGGCTCCAGCAGAAATATTGTCACCCCCTTATGCTATTAAGGTGTTTTTTGTTGGATTTTTCTTTCCTAACGGTGCTCTCATGAGTGGGAACCCAGGAGCTCGTTTTCCCACACCACCAACTCCTTTTTCTTCTCGAGAAGCACAACATACTTTCTCCCTGTGAAGCAAATGAGAAGCCTGAACACAATGATTTGCATCGTGACTTCAAGTACAATGTTGAATACGGCGTCTAAGCCCTTCCCATCACAGGAGAAGCCACGGGAGGCTGTGACTCAGCTGCGCTCTGAGTCATGCAGCATGATGCTCCCCTGCTCTCGGGGGACAGCACTTCCCCATTAGCCTCTACAGGCAACGAACTCCAGCTCTCTCTCACCAGCTCGGACCTTAGTGAGTTGCCTGGACCCCAAACTCTAGGCCATTCCCTCATGACCTATATCAAGGGAGGGACAAGAGACACTGAGAACGTGTTCCCAACCCATAGTGGCAGACCCAATGATGGGTATTTGGTTCAGGTGTGTGCAGGATGTTTTGTATTCCCAGGTGTGGGCAGGCTGCCCGGCCACACTCCATCCTTGTGTAAGTACACTGCAAGTCAGGCTCAAACTGCTATTTTTGAGCAAGTCACTAGAAATAATTCATGTATGTGCAAGTTAAAATTCTGCTTAAAAATCACTCCCTGCCTCAGAAGCTTAAAACCTGTGAGATCTACAGCAGCAGATATTGAATTTCATTTTACTGTGTTCTTTCCAGCTGTTATGGTAAGCTTAGATCCTCATCCTGCATTTCTTCACTTTAAGGGTCTTTTCTCACACAAATATCTCCAATTCCAACACTGGCAGGACCAGCCCCACATGTAAGTGTTGTGAAGAATCTGCCCCTTTAACTGGACCAGATAGAGCCTTGCACCAAACACTGAGCTGCATGGTATTTCTTAAGTGAAAGTTCAGGTAATAAACCTTCTTCTTTTAAGGATTTCAAAATAGATTTCTGAATATTGAGTTAATTTATTTGACGGTATGAACTGAGGTTTTGGAAAGCTGGAAGGTGCAGGTTTGTGTGTGTGTGTTAACTGTGTGAGCAACAGCACAAAAGGAAAATGCTTTTTCATTCATATGAGCTTCTGTAAATTATATTCTATTCTTAGGAGAGTAAGCATAACATTAAAAAGAAAATCCAATAATTTAAACCTTGCAGGAAAAGAGGCAGGAGCGATGGGAACCTCTGAAATTGATAAATGTCTGAATTTATTCCTCTGCCACTGCTGGGTTTTAAATTAGTTTTATTTTTCTTTTGTTTCTTGTTGTTGACAAGTTGGGTTGCATTGCTACACAGCTCTAATGTTTACCGATAAGGAAATCTTGAAGGTCAAATATTCTATTCTTAGTTATTCTTGTATAAGGTAATCTTCTTGTGTTGGTGACAGTGTGGAGTGATCTCATGTCGCCATGGGTACCTGAATCATACCTGTCTAACAGCAACATTCTTCATTCCTATCCCCTCCCATTAAGTTCTTATATAGGACAAAAGGAGCTATCTACAAGAAAAGCTTTATGCGTGATGCAAGTGATTGACTGGAGGAAACGCTTTGCTTTAAGAAAGCTCACTGAGCCAGTGGTCTCTCGTACTGCACCCATGCACAGCTGGGGTGATGAACTGGTTTGTATTTGATTGTGACGGGTATGAATTTTGCCATAAATGCTCCAATACACAGACTGAGTCCAATGTGTTATTAGTGTTCATTATAATGCCTACATGTAGACATCAAAACTGCCAACGTTCAGGTGAGTAACTGTCTCCTTAGGGGATACACAGCAAACTCGACCTGCAAGAGGAAAGTGGAAGATTGCTGAAATCCAGATTCTAGGGAAGAAGTCAGACGAGCGTCTGCCCACGGCTGATCATGGCAGGGAAGCACAGAATCGTGGTGAAATGAAGGTATATAAAAAAAGGACAATCTTAATTACGCATTCCCATGTTCCTGCAGGTTCAGTTCAGTGCTCTAATACCTGCTGGATGTAGCTTTCCTTGACAGTTTTGTAACACTTAAAGGAAAGAAAGGAAAATGAAGAGGAAGCAAAGCATATGGGCCTTGATCATGACAGGGCTGCAGCTCTTTGAATGTTAGCTTTTCTCCCTGCTGCAGCATGAAAGTGTTTGGTCTCTGCTAAATTGCACTTTGAGTCAATGTGGATGGATCATGTACACGAAAGACCAGGAGCAACAGTTTCCAGAGGCTGACAGCATGGCTGTGGATCAAGACTTCTGCCTTTTGCTTTATTGATGGGAGGGACCGAAGTCTAAATTTGGGTCTTTGTGCTGAAAGTCTTTATGCAATCTTATTTTAAGGGGAAAAAAACCCACACAACAAGAACAAGAAAGAGCACTTTCCAGGAAGGGGAATCAGGCATTTTTCTTAGTAGCAGGATTTCTGACTCCAGTAGTATGAGGAAGTCAGGTAAATCAGAAACCTCAGCTGGAAGGTTTGGACCTGCAGGTTCTGGCAATGGTACAATATAGTGGAAATCAAATAAACCAGCTTGTACGTACCACCTTGCTGTGAATTAGGACTGTCCTTGTGTTTCAGTGTTGTACAATCAATATTCAGAATAAGATCCTTTCTTTTACATGCTCAGGGGGCTTAATTCAACCCTGGAATAAATGGGCAGCTAACAATGGGCCAAACTCAGCTTGGATGTTGCTCTAGTTAATTAAGAAGAGTAGTATCAGGGATAAATTTGGCAAGGAGTGTTTAAGTGACTGCCTTCAGAGGCAGGGAAGAAAAACCCTTGCTTAGCTCACTGCATCCAGCTCTTCAAATGCAAATTAACCTGTCAACATCTGCATGCAGCCACATAGGACAGCTGCAAGAAGGAGCTCCTAGCACCCAGAAGAAGGGTTGGAAATGTTTAGTTCCAAACAGCTATTTTCCAAAATAATTTCTAGTAAATAAGAATACATTTAAAGCGGTAAACTGAGCATCTGCTACATGAAACGAATGGAGGACAGCATGTGAAAAGAAACATATGTCAACTATGCACTTCAGATGCATTGACTACTTGCCTCCAAAACAGAGTGAATTTAAACATATTTGCAGCAAGCACTGAGAAAAGAATTGCCTTTGCAACCCAAAGAAGAGCCTCAAATAACAGCACGATTTAAGCCTGGCCATACCTTGCCTTTCCCGCGGAGGAAGAGAGCAGTTCATTGTATTTCAGCTGCTGCCTGGCTTCTTTTGCCAAGTTCAGGCAGCATTTGTTTGGAGAAAAAAAATGTCCCTTTACCAGTACATTTAAAAACCCAATTAAACCAAGTCACTGCTGGAATCAAATCGTACCAGATTCAGTTCATTGGAGGGAAGATACAAAAATACCCCCATGCTTCCCACAAACTACCGTATTTGCCAGCGTAAGACGGTGACATCCTTACTTGGACTGATTCAGCAACGTGTACAGCAGGAACTGAGCTCTGCTGCTGCAAAGGGATTGCTTGTGACTCAATCTCTTTCTTCAACACACCAAAACTCAGGGAAATTGCATTTCAGTGTTTCGTTGAGCCTATTGTCCTCAGACAAAATCTCTACTGGCTTAGCTGAAGCTCTTACCTACAAAACAAGTACAGGATAAGATCCCTTCATCAGGCAAGAGAGGGAGAGGTTGGATTTCAGCTCTGAAGGGTGCAACTCTTCTTTGCAAAGCAGTGTGTAGGAATACTTCGCTCTTGCTTTCAGTATAACAGGGCACAGAACAAGCTCTGATACCTCTTTTTGTCAGGGGAATAATCTCCCTACCAGACCTGGGATGTGTGTGCTGTCTGTCAATCTGCTGAGGCTTTGCTAACTTTTTGGTTATGCAGCTGTGATCTCATGGTGCAGACATCTCCTATGGTCCCCTTAGGAGAGAGGGAAACCAGAATGGAAATAAGCCATGAGCAGCTTCTGCAGAAATCATTTTGCTATGACAATGCAGTATAATTAAATAAGACTCATAAATCCCACTGTTATAAAAAGCCATGGCTTGTGCCAACACTTTTACTCATCTGTGGGTTTTCAGCCTGGATCAGGGCTGAGGAAATAGTAGAGATCTTTGACTCAGTTGACAGCACTGAGCTTTGCACTATTCACCTTGGCGTACTGTAACATCATACTAAGTAATATGAAATGAGAAGACAAAAGAGAAAAGCCTCTGGAGAATCCAGAAACCTGCCAGACACAACTGTGGTTCCCAGAAAGAACCTCAGAACAGAGACATCGCATCCTGCCCCTTCACAGCACCTTCACCTCCTTGTTCAGGTTTGGTCCAGTACCTTTTTCCCCCCCGATCCTGAGAACGATGATTATGGAAAGGAAGAACTGTCATTGTAACAACAATGAACTGACATGGCCCAGCAGCAGAGATGGGGTTTTAATCCCCTTGGCTTGCAGAGCAGCACAGCGTGCTATTGAGTGCGTGTCCACCATGGCAACAGCGGTGGTGCTCCAAGAATTCAATTTCCACGGTGCCCCTGGGCCTTGCCTTGACATCTTCATTGTTCCACAGCTAAATAAATAAATAAAAATCCAAGGGTACTGTAAAAGCAGCGCAATATATGGAACGCTATAGAGCAGGGTTATTTAATGGTTAATTTAGAAAGGAACATAGCATTAAAAACGTATGAAGGTGGCTACATATTGATGCTGTATACATATTTAAAGGGATGCCTCTTGTAAGGGCAGAGTTCCAAGCTACACCTAAAATAACATGTGCAAAGGAAAATTAAAAGAATATTTCACCATTTGGACTTGTTTGTTTAATCTGCCTCTGAAAGGCTTTTTCAGCCCAGCTCCTGAACATTAGTATGGGAAAGGATATCAGAATAAACCCTCAGTTTTGGTGTAATTCTACCAAAGTCAGCACAGTTAAACTGAGGATGATTTTTCTGGCCTTTTTAAATAGAGTGTAATTTTGTCCATGGATAGTTATCAAACGTTATTGAGAGAGATTGCTTCTGCTGTTGGACAGGCTTTTTGGAGAGGTCACTCTGTCCCAGCTGAATAGCACCAGTGAAAAACCAGAAGGTTTGTAGTTTTTACAACTTGAAGAGTCCCTGGGGGCTCTAACTACACCACACATCACTGCCTGACCCAAAGCTAAGAGTACGTATCTATGCTGAGTTGAGATATCCTGGTCTGACATCCACTCCTACATCACAAGAATTCTGCCTGTAGAAATTGCTTAAAATATTGGAGAGAGCATTGCAAAAGATATCCATGTGGACATTTGGTCCCATCTCTGTCAGAGAGGACGTATTCTTTAAGTACACTTTCTGACGCTCAACTGCTCAGTGTTGACATTTTGGGGCTGGTGAGGGTTTGTATCCCTTGCACCAGCCATCCTAAGCACCGGCTGAGAAGGGCATTCCCTATCTAAACCAAGGAAGACTTAAAATAAGGATAAGATTAAAATAAGGACTGAAAATACAAATAAGATTGGATTCTAATTCCTGTAGCCTTAGAAGCACATGGACCAATTTGAAGGGTGCAAAAATGCCCAACCAAGTGCCTACCGAATGTCTCCAAGACATGACAAACATCTTCAGGCTGAGTAAGTCCTAGGCTAAAAGGTTCCTATTTGTTTTGGCATTGGCAAGATTTGTGTCTGGGAAGGCACCGTTGCTGTCAGCAGCTATCAGAAGGCACCTTAACAATCTGGATTTGAAGTGGATGGCATTGCCCATCGCGTGCAGCGCGGAGCCGGTACCCAAACTGCATAGATGGGCAGGAGCCAAGATGTAGCAGCAAAGCATTGACCTTCCTGCAAGTTGACATAGGCAGGTCCTCACGCAGCACACACATTTCCAGAGTTGCTCTTTCAAGGCACCTGGGTTTAATTCCTGCCTCCACAAGGAACGCAGCCGCCCAGCCAAGGACCCTGCCCTGTCTTGCAGAAATCAGAACCTCAGTTCTTAGGCAATGCAACACCAAATTTTGCCTGGATCATGCATAAATCAAGACAAATCTTGGCTTAAATGGGGGCAAACCCAAATAATTATTTATCCTTTTTACAAAAAGCCTAACTGGAAAGACTCTTGGGATTAAAACAGGAACACACGAGACCTCGTAATTTATATATGTATGAATTTCCCACTGGAGAAATTAAAATGCAAAATAGTATCTCTAAACAAAATTATGAAGCTCTGTCCCTTGGGATAGTTAAAAATTAAATGGGCAAAACAAACACCCGAGGATCTATTCTTACCCTTGTAGGACTTTGGGCTAGATGGTAGGTATTTGCTCTCTCTCACGGCTACAACGCTGAGCTCCCAGAAAGGATTTGTCTGTGCAATACAGCGAAGCTCAGCAATAATTACCCATTGTGCTATGTGATGAGGCATCCTTTTGGTTCTTCAGTAACCCGTGCACCTGGACTTTAACTAAAAACCAAATAATATGCACAGAAAACATTTTTATGTAAGAGGAGGTGAACATCACTAAAAATCAGAGAGCCTTTGTATGGCATGCCAAACTGCTGAAGCGAAAAAATGTCTTCAGTGAAAGGGCTCAGATGTGAGCATGTTTCAGTGCACAGCTCCAGGAAAAACTCTGATAATAAATGTGAGCTTGTTATCGTTGCTTTTCAGTGGGAAGTAAAGCCGGAAGCAGGGTCATGCTGGCTAATTGAAGCTTACATTTTCATTCAAGCACTGCATTTTAATTATAAACTGGTGACACAAGTGTCACTTAGTTCTTACCCTGTTTTAAGTGTGCATACGTATAAAGAAATATTTTCAGTTATTAATTTATTCTTGTGATCATACTCATTATCCTACATTATGTCTACCAGGCACGTGCCTAATGACATGTTTGATACACGCTAATTCTTATGCCTCTTTTAATACAGGGCTTACACACACATTTTAGGCTGAACACTTGCCAGCTGGCCACCAAAACAGGTACACAATTAATGCTACAAAATCAGCATTAGGAACTGCGTACCCATATTCTGGCCAGCTGCAACCACTTGCTCAGCCCTCCCAGGGCAAAGTGGTCATGCCAGAAAAAGGGATAACCTGTGAGAGTAGCTGCATCCAGCACTGATGCTTGGAGGTGCCAACAGCGAGGTTCTGGCTGCTCGGGTCTGGCCCTGATCCTGAACCACTTGCCCTTCATCCAGCTTCTGTATGTGAGTGCTCCTCTGATGCTGCAAAGTTGAACATGTTGGCTCTTTGTGTGGCCAAAGCCATGGGTAGGACTTAGAATTCAGGTGGACAATTTCTGGCTTGTTTTTCTTTCTCTACAGGGTTTTGCTGCTGTGTCCAATGACTGTGTCCAACCAGAATGCTGCCATTTCTATACAGAAATTAAAATAAAATGAGGAAAAATGTCACTGGGAATTGGCTACCGAGAGACACAAAGTAAGTTATTAAAAATCAGACCAGGAATACAAGTCACAACCAGGGGAATATCCCTAGAAAACAAGTTGTGAAGGTAAACCTCTGTCAAAGTCATCATATGGAATGGGATAACAATGTTTTTCCTCTCTTAATTTTCTACCAAACTATAAAAAGGATTCTATTTTAATAGCACTGCCATAGCAGGAAATTGCAAATGAATTGTTTGAATGGCTATAATTAGAAGTGATACTGTGAATACAGCCCTAGCATTATTCCTAAATACTGCATGTTTTTTTCCAGGTCTTGCATCTTTAAGGATCCCAAAGCATCTCCAAAACTGTCTGCATTTGCCAGTGCTAAAGGCAAGGGCAAGAGTACAGCAAAACATGCCGAGCAAGGGAGAAATGCTTCCCAACCTCTGTAGCAAACCTTCTGTCTACTGAGAACAGCCACAAGATGTTTAATCTCATGATTAGCAGATAGTCTTGGATAAATATTTTTGGAAAACACCTAAGTACTCAAAAATTAAATCTTGTTGACTCCCAACGCAAGGTTCAAAGACAAATCTTCACTGGAAATATGATTAGAGTTCATAAGCCACAGCCTTTGAAACAACTACTTGTCATCCGAGAGCATCTTTTGTCGACAGACAAAAATGTGTTTTTGCAGCAGGCAGAGCTGGGGGGACATGGACCAGCTCTGATCCAAGTGCAGGGTGGGCAGATCCAAGCAGCACAAAGCCTGAGCCAAGAAACTCAGCCTCTTGCCAGGTTTATTGGCTCGGGTTCAGCACATGCATAAATGTAGAGGGGCTTTTTGGATTGAGGCCGTCTGCATCCTACCGGTCTGTCGGGAAGAAGTTGGTCTGTCTGCAAAGAGCACACTGGTGAACCCAAAATTGCTGTGATGGCAAATAACTGATGCTCTGCTGCCTGCTGGCAGGAGGGTGAGGATAAGCACCCAAGTGGTTACGGTTAGCAACCGTAGTTTTAAGAAGCCATTTGGTGAGGCACTGGAATAGGTTGCCCAGGCAAGTTGTGAATGCTCCAACCCTGGAGGTGTTCAAGGCCAGGTTGGACAGAGCCTTGGGTGACATAGTTTAGTGTGTGGTGTCCCTGCTCATGGCAGGGGGGTTGGAACTAGATGATCTTAAGGTCTTTTCCAACCCTAACTATTCTATGATTCTATGATTCTATTTCCAAACAGTTACTTAGCTTCCCGATTTATTAATTGATATTTTACCATGTCTAGGATAGCTTTGCTTGATACCGATGTTTTCCAGCAGTTCCTTAATAAAACCTGATTGAAATTGTTGATAATGTTGCTGAGGTTTAATTGTACAGAACAAACCGCTGTCAGCCAGGTGTATGTCAGGTGGCAGAGTGGGGCCATGGGACAGTAAACTGGGGAGGAAACAGATGAAGAGCCTGGGGTATATCTGCAGAGTAACAATCTACTTTGGGCTATTTACTCCATTGGCTCAAGTAACTGAGCTCTGTTCAGTGACTCTGAGAGCTTTGACCCTGTTCAAGATCCATGTGGATAAAAATGTGATGCAACATAATGCAACTTGCTCCTTCATCAGCTTCCTAAAGACAAACACAACACACAAAGAAACCAACTCCAGCCAGTTTTGCGTTAAAATGTATGCAAAGGAGCACTGTTATGGTTTACCTGAGTTTAGAAGATCCACTAGACAAACATGATTAAAGCCCACTATTGCCATTACTAAGTCAGATGCAAAGGAATATTACTAACTTTCAGACCTGGCTACCTTTGAAAACTCAGTCTAAATAGTCACAAGATCTTCCAGCATTAAGAGTTTGCGATTCCACTTGCTTGCAGGCAGCTGAATGCTGGAGGCTGACCTTTAAAGAAAGCAACCCAACAGCATGACAGTTCTTACAACAAAATTATCCCGTGTCTTGCTAATAGCCATCACTGATGCTCAGTGAGCCGTGAGGTAGGTATGCACAGTTCTAAGATAGGTGTATGCGATGAGTTCTATTTTAGATTTGATTATATTTAGGCAATGTACCTCCGGCAAGATCCTATTTCAAGTCATAATTGCAACATGCCATGGTTCCTTTTTAATGCCTTGCAGCAACAGCAGATAAACTATGCCTCTGGGATGCAAGTAAGACAATAACAATCCTAACATTATTGAAAGCTATATATTTGGACAGGAGAAAATAATCAGTCACCCATATTCTACACAAAATTGCATTATTTGAAATGTATAAATGGAAGAAAATTGATATGAAACCTCCGGTAGAGAATTGGCAGTGACTTAAAAATGGTTATTAACTAAATCTGAAAAAACACCCCTGGCTGCTAAACAAGGTGGTAATTCCTCACTGAATTGGGTACCTCTCCCACTCAAACAGGGGATGCTCATTGCTTCTGAGTATCTTTGAAATATTTGGCATTATGAAGCTAATGGGACTGGCTAAGTGAGAAGCATTCAAAGGGCATAACTAAGTGGCACAATTCCAAAACAGCAATTAAAAGGCAGAATGCTTGAAAAAGAACAATAAAAGAGGTTAATTAGTAGCAGGGCCTGGCAATCTGCACAGGAAATACTGTAATTCCATAATGTGCTCTCCTTTCATCTGTCTCTCTGTATCATGACCACATGTTTATAATCTAGCATTCCTTCACATATACCATTTGCAAAAATATTGAAGAACTTACAGTGCTACTTGTAATTTAAGCAGGAGGCTGGATAAACCCATGGGAAACAAAGTAGAACAGACAGAGAAAAGAGAACCCAAATCTCATGCCTTTTGACAAGTATATTCATTGGCAGGATGGCAGAGAGATGCTCAAGAGTTAAGAAAAGAAATTAGAAATCTTAAATTTCTCCCTGGGGCAGTTTTCCAAAGGAAGACTCTTGCATGGTCACTGAAAAACTAATTTAGAAGGTATCTTTTTAGCAGAAGGAAAGTTACAACATTTCAGCAAGGAACTGCCAAAAGAGAATGAGAACGAAGATGTTAAGGCCACAGGATGCCACAAGAAGGAGCAGAAAGAGGGGCTGGACTATCTGCCAGGCTAAATCAAGAACTGCTTCAACGCTTTCAGTGCATCTGACGCGCAGCATGCAACAACTGGCAAAAATGCCCCTGGATTTGAAGGGAAAGCTAGCTAAAGTCTGTCCAGGCTGGGCTATCCATCTTGCAGGCAGGTTGCCCTGAGGCTTGCTTTTTTCAGGTATCAGAGAGGGCACTTATCATTAATATTATAATAAATTCCAATACAGAGAAAGCTGCCATCTCAAACGTTGATGTGGTCCCCAGCTCCTGTGCCCCTCGGAACAGCCAAAACAGCCACTCAGAAAGAAAAAATATGAGCTGAAGCCCAGGAGGGGGACACCTTCCACTGTAACATTTTGATGGTAAAATGAATTGATTGTACTTCAGGAGTGGTGACAAGTAACTAAAGGAAACAACTATCCAGCAATAGAAGAGAGAGGACAAAATATACTGTAATCTAACTGATCAAAATGTGATGAAGTGAAAGGCTTCAGGTCAAGGCAGAAAAGAGCGAGAAGCCCTGCACAGCACTGAAAACATCCTTTCGTTCTGAAGTCATAAATGTGTATCAGCCTCTCAGACATATGGGCAGTTGTGTATTTATCCTGTTTATTTTACTACTCCTGTGCATCCTGCCTTGCCATCTGTTGGTAAGAATTTTCGTAAGTCTGTGACATAATAAATACCAGTAAACAGAAATTGAAAACGAAGATAAGCACAAAGTAATGTTTGGAAGCAGGACCAGGTTTTCAGTTTGGAAGTATGATTCATTTCCTGAGATGAGTCTTGGCTCAGAAAAGAAGGACCAGCAGGAAAAGGTCCAATTGAAGGGACAGATCTGCAATCCGTCCTCTTATATTGGCTTCATATTGGCATAATTCCACCGCCTTCCTAGAAAGCACTTAAATTTACGTAGGTGGAGAATCAGACCTAATCCTGTTCCTCAAGGAACACATGCTGAAACACAAAATATTGCATGTATAAAACATAAGTTGCAAGCAAAATGCTTCAAACCCAGTTAATGTTCCTGCACCTTCTCTGAGATGGGCAGCCCTATCGCCGTGTCCCAGTTTCTCTGCATCTTCTTTTCCCTTTTATTACTAGTATGAGAGGAAAGTGGGTGGGAAGGAAGCACTCCTAGGCAGGGGCAGAAAGAGGAAGTGACAGGCCCCAAATAAGGCAGGAGACTTAGCTAAGCCCAGATCCACAAGCCCATCCATCCTCCTACTCCCTCTCCATTTCCAGTTTGGCAATACAGAAATTGCTGCTCAGCTTTTTGACACACAAACCACACAGACACCAATTGAGTATCTGGGTGCGGAGCAGTATTAAGAACAGACTTCACATCACACTCAGTACGTAAGTACTCCTACCTCTCCAAAAGAATAAAAAATGAGATGAAAGCACTGGCATCCCCTCCTAATAGTCTTTCTTTCTTTTCTCTGTCTGTAAAGACACACAAGACTACGGAGTGGAGATATTGGATATACTCCTCCCCAGCTTAAGGTGATTCATGTGTTTTACACCTGGCAAGACTCTGACCAAAGCTACAGGTCAACCACAGCACAATCCGGGCTGAAGTAACGCAGTGACCCAGCCAATGGGACAGTATCCATCAGGGAAATAATGACTGTTGAAATTTTACAGGAGCAAAAAAAAGACATTGTCGTATTCGTCTGTTCTATCAGTTCACACTGGTGAGGGTTAGTAGAGCTGCCAGAAAGCAGGGCAAGCCCTGACGAGGTGCAATGGCCATGAGCTCCTGCCAGTATCTAAAAAGAGTAATAAAGCCCATGGCAGAAGGTCAGTTAGAGGTAATGGCTGTTGGAAGAAGCCCAAAGACTACATTACATTACATTGCAAAGGTTCCCCATGAACCCCAAAATGACTTACTATGGCTCTGACAGACACTACCACAAATGCCATCTGTCAACCACCTACAATATGCAGTATAATTATATACAGAATAAAAACGTAACAATAGCACAACATAGCCACAGGTATCCTGTTTGTTCTACCCAATGCCTCCTTGATTCTTCACAAAACATTTCTGAAGCCTAGATTAATATTCTCCACATTACATCTTGCACAGATGAAGAAGCTTTACAGCTGGAGAACAAATGCTTTCTCACTGGTTTACAGCCTTCGGGGAGTATCGCTAGTGCAGAGAAAGTCTTTGGGTTTTAAGTTTTGCACTGGGATATCTGACATGCCGAGAGCCACAGAGAAGAAAACGAAACCTTCGTGTAGCCTGATAGCTCCCTACTGGCTATATAGTAGATCGAGTTCGAGAAAGCAAATTAATTCATTAAAGCAACATATATTCAGTCAATTAGCTTCAGATCCCTGTTTCACAGAGAGTTTCGGGAAGAATGGATGTTTTGTTACATCAATACAGTCATTTGAGAACCTCCGTTACAAATGTTCAAAGAGGTGCATTTAGGAGATCTGTGCCTTTTTTATTCAAGAACAGATAATGCCTTAACTCATCTTCTGCTGACAGGTCCTCCAGCACAAAATTTCTTCATATTTTAAAATATGCTACCCTGTGGACAGTATTTCAAAGGGGTTAACTCTAAAATCTTCAGGGGTTAACCCTAAAGATTGCTCCAAATTCAGAAACTCTCTCTAGCAAATGGAATGCTCTTTCAAACCTAAAAAGGCTGTCAAAAATCACTCCATCAATTGTTGGCAAAGCTGCACTGCTTCAAACTCTGCTTCAAAGGTGATGTTAGAGCTCTAAGAATTCCTTTTAAAAACAGTGAGCAAAGGACAGGCACTTTCTCAACAGCACGTGTTTTACCAAGGAAACGGAGATGGTATGAGTAGGGTGTATGGAAAGAAAGAATGAAAACATGGGCTGAATCTCAGAAAAATCCTTCTCTAACATGTTTACACTTGTTTTGAAAGATTCATGGGTGCAAATTCACTCTTCAGGACCTGTAATACATGTACAAAATACATACAGATTGTCCTAGAAAGAGGCTACTGCATACACAGAGTAAGCTTTTCATCACATAGACACCCACTTGTGTATTCTCCATTTGCAGCTACTTTCTTTCATAGTGAATGTAGACTCACATGCCTATAAAGACTGAGAAGACCAGCCATCTCTAAATGTGCCTGTGGATATACCCTCCAAGGCAGGTCATGTCTGATATTAAAATGATACAACATTTACTCTTTGACAAATAAAACCTTGGCAATAACACGTGAATATGAAGTCTGCATTGTGCTTAGTTCATTACAAACAGTGGTGGTGCTAGAACTTCATAGCTCTGCTCTGAGAATACTAAAGAATATTCATTCTTTTTGGAAAAGCCATGAATTTGCAGTATTGATGGATAGCAGCCTTCCTTTATTTGCTTGCCTCAAACATTTGTATAAGCATTTTTATTTTGTTTTCCAGAGTATCCATGGAAGCAGCGCATGCGTGTGCTGCAGTTCCCACGTTCGTGCGCATTCATCCAAGCTGGAAGACTCACAAGCGATTGTGCAAATGTGCATTTGTGCAAGTTTTCAAGTCATAAATGATTTACTCGATTCTTCTTCCCAATTATAAATGTTCCAACCATTCAGTCAGGAAGGACACGAGAATTAAATAACCAATTGCACCACTTGAAAAGTAAATGGCAAACAGGGAATACTAAAAGCAGGAGACACAATGGCTTCAAAGAGCTTCATATGCTGAAGCGTTTAATAAAATACTCTTTGAATAAATTTAAATTTAAATTACAAGTACGTTACTTGATTCCATATCTTGATGTCACAAGAGCAGAGCTCCCTATCGTGAGCTGCCCTATTAACTTCAGCACGATTGTCCACCAAGATAAGCAGTTTCAGTGGATAAGGTGGTGGTTTTTAAATCTTACTATTTTTTCTAGGCAAATATTTTAACAGCACATCCTCCTTGTAAGACTGTGCAAGGCTGATGTAGTTGTGCTGCACATTTACCATGGGAATAGAGGCTGCTGGAAAATTATGGTGGTTTAATCTTTTCCTGAGGTTAGCTTGACCACAAAAAGATTATTCATAAAAACACAGCACCATAGCTCGAGTGTGTACACAAGCCATAACAGCAGCCATTGAAAAGGGGCTGATTTGCTTTTAGTGTTAATTTGTGGGTTGGGATGGAGATTTCAGGTGTGGATGGCTGCATGGGGGCTTCATCAGAAACTTCTTACTCCAGTGACAGTTTAACTGTAGCTGTCAAAACTGCAGTTATCACAGATACTGTGTCCCCAGAAAACCAAAAACCAGCTTTGCCAGGGAGCCCCTGGGCCATTTTACTGCAGAGGCTCAGGCAAATCGCATCCGCTTCTGCTATACTCACATTCACACCAAGAATTATTTTAAACAGTTTCCTACTTAAGGCAATTACCTTGGATCAAAATTTCAAAACTCCATGCAGAAATACTGCTATTATTTAAAATCCACTCAATGAGCCTCCTACCTCCACCTCTGACAAACACACTAAAAGAACAAAACTGGGATTATACAGGCAAGAGCTTGACTGATGTATCATTAATGCTACTTCTTGAGTGACTAAGCTCCATAGTAGTATCGCCTACTAGTACTGAAATATGATTTCATCCCCAAGACAACTGCAGCTCCAGACAAAGATAATAGGCTGGATCCCTAAACTGTATCTCTCCAGTTATCATTATGATGTTGATTTGTGGTAAAATGCTGTCTCAAAGAAGAAAACCAGAAAAACACGGAGGAATACCTAATAATTTGATTAGAAGGTTGTTCTTTTCCATTCTGTTTCAACAATTTTGTTCGAAATCTTGGAACTGGGAATAGAGGTGATTGTTCAAAACCCAGCTTAGAGGTTGTTTTATGGATATACTTGAGAGACATTTCAATGGAAAATTTCAGTTGACCTGAATTTACTCGGTGAAATGCTTTATTCATGTCAAAAGCAACTTGAGAGGCCATTTAAGGTATTTTCAGCTTTGCGCATTTGTGTCTTTGATTTGTCTTTCGAGATGAGTCAGATGGTGCTTAAGACCATTAAAATAAATTAAGTAGTTTTTTATAACTATTAGTTCAAAACACAGGAAGAGTTCTAAAAATAGGTTTGAGGCCAGACCTTTTCATCACATACAAAAATCTATAACTGAAGTTATCTTCTTGCTGTGCATCTATCTCCTCAAGAGTTGCAACTGTGACGCTGATTTCACTAGAAGACCCATCCACTCCGAATGAGTGATGCTCTGAAGCAATCAAGGGGGTGTTGTTTTAAACCAGCTTCTAGTTTTATTATTTTATGAAACAAAGGAACCTTTCCATGTTGAAATCAAATCCCATGATGTGGTTTAAAACATGAATAATGTAATGCATCTATAGATTTTATCTTACAAAGACTGAACATACCGAAAATGTAGGAGAGAATATCTGTGAACAGATGACAGCTTTCTCAAATTGTTCATTCTTAGCACATATTTGACAACTTTAAAATTTGTAACTTTGTAATTTCCTTATAAGCATTTGAATTTTGAGCAGAACAGCTCAACTGCCAGTGGATAGACTAAATGCTTTTTTGTCCCCTCAGTTGATGAGGGTTCAAGGTTCACTTGCACACAACTGCTGGGTGCAATCTTCCAGCAAACACCCTTGGAAATAAAACATGCCCAGGAAGGCAGAGGCACTGCCCCAGGGTTGCAATGGGACCACGGACCAGTCAGCATTACCGGGCACTGGTTGCAATGCTGCCCATTTCCCTGACTTCTTTCTTTTGAATAAAGTTTTGACTTAAGCTAAAATCAAGGCAAAAAATCCACCAGTTTCAGTCAAAGCTGCACTTCATTTCTATGAATGAGATTCCTGGAAGACCATACAGAGATCCTGACTTTGGAAACTCAGGGATTTCTCCTGGAGACGACAAGCCCAGCTTAGCAAAGCAAGCTGAGCAACTCCCACAAGACGCAAAAAAACTCACTTTCCATGGCAAATGAAGACTGAAGACACTAGAACAAGCTCAGTGAAGATAACAAGATTTGGTTCAAGTGGAAGATGCTCAGCATCTCTCAAGCAAACTCAGGAGCTCTCAAACGCAAGCCCTTATTTTCCAGGCGTCATCACAGCCCACACCGAGAGTTAGATTTCCTCTAGGAGTCATAAAGCCAAGCAGTATTATTACCCGTAAACCTTCACAATTCAGTAATGCTTTCTCTCTTTATTGTCTAAAAATATTTTCTTGTCCTATAGCTATTCTATGTATGCATGCTATCACTAGGTAGCAAAGCTGATATTTTAAGAGGAAAACTACATTACACTGTAGCGTTTGATTGTTAGGGAAAGGAGAAGATGAGAACAGAAGTGAGGATGAGGTGCTTCTACCACACCACAGCCTTTTCTGGGGAGAAAAAACACCTCTGAACACACCTGATAGACTGAACTATAGCTGGGCTTATCTGGGCTGAGCTGTCTGTCAGAATAAACCACGAAACCAGGCTTACAAAGTTCATGTGTGCTAAGTTGAGCTGATGGAATTGGGCGCACTGCAGTCGCTATGCCAAGCGCATTACTGTGGGAAGAAAGACTCCGGTGTACCCTCTACCCCCACGAGCCACAGCGCAGCTCAGCAAAAGTCAACAGCTTTCCTCCACACTCTCCCTTCCATGAGCATCGCTGAGGCTCTGGAAACTGTTCACACAGAGGGAACAGACCTTGCAGGTGAGGGGGTTCAGAGCCCCATGGCCCTGGCCCCACTGCCAGCGCCAGCCCGTGGCGCGTGTCCCTTTCCTGGGGACGTGCCGATTTCCCACGGTCAGAGCTCCGTGCACACGGCTGACAGATGTTGTTTCCCATCTGGGCTTCCCGACCTGCTATGCCAAACCCTCGGAACACCCATGTGTTCCTTTGTCCCGGCAGTCACCCGCTGCGCCTTCGCTACAACTCCATTTTCAGAGAGGGAGCCACATGTTTGGCCTCTGTGGGGAACGGGGTGTCCTGCTCCCCATCTCAGCCTCCCCATCCCAGCCACTAAAACACGTATCTTTGTTAATATTATTCAGCCTGACCCTTGCGCTGTACTAAGTAGCCCCAAGCCCACACCGAAGCACTTGAACAGCAGCAACAACATCTTCAACCAGATTCTCGGTGTGTCTATCTGAGAGTAGACAGGGAGGAACTTGGGTTTCCACTGTCCCGTCCGAGAGCTGTGGGCAAGCCTCAGAGC